>NW_027266413.1:0-91082 GCF_046630445.1 Rutidosis leptorrhynchoides | reverse complement strand
TGCAACTTATATAGAAATCAATATATGGATTCTAAAGAACTATTATCAGGACAATTAACCTCCAACACTAAACATGAGTTCAATATTAAAAGAATTTATCTTATTTCCTAACTTAATAAACACATAGTAGTATTGAACTATTGATAAACCTTTGAGTAAAACAGGGAGCAAAAACATCTTTACACCATTGAAATTGAAAAGAGAGCAGAATCATTGAAATCACTTAACACCATAAATCGATAAGCTAACCTTCAACATTAAACCCTGACACTAGAAATCGAAAATACAATTCCAAAATAAAAGTCCAACAGCAAAAAAAAATCATCAAACCATGAAATCCACGACTAAAATCAATATATATGTCGAAATAAGAGTCTAAACCCGAAACCCTAAAAATCAATTGATGAAATCTTGAAATCGAAAACTTAATATGACGAAACTTACAATTAAACATCATATTCTAACCCTACAGGCTGAAAAAACCAACAAAATCAAAGAAAGCCCAATTTAATTTCAAAACCCTAAGTTTAATTTCAACAAAATTCAACGAAAATGAATCCAAATAAAGAGAGATCTTACATGGATTAACTGTTTCGCGTGAAAGAGACCTCGTTCTCAGGTCGGCGGCGGCGAGAAACTGGAGGAGTGGTGGCGGCATTTTCTGTCAAGAGAAAAGAGGAGGAAGAAATATTTTGTGAGTGAAAGGAGAGTAGTGATGAGTAAAAATTGTTTTATACTGAGATGAAGGATATCGTCTTTTGTTTAAATGAAATGAGGACAAAGTTGTAAAAGCATTCACTTTACACTATCCATCGAGTTACGGATAAAATTAAAACAACCCTCCCATGTGATTGCGTTATCCTTCGAATCGACGGATAAGGCCGGATAGCAGAAAGCCTATCTAGCGTTCCAAACGACGGATAAGTGTCCCAACGGATAATTTTATCTTATCCGTCGTCCTTATTTGGCGTTCCAAACGAGGCCTTAGAAAATAAAAAAACTTGTATACAAAAAAGTTGTAACGACCTAAATTTTATTTGATTTCTACGTTAAATTGAATTTCGATTTTTACGTTAGATGTTATTACTTCTACGTTAAGATACGATTTTAAGGTGACGATTAATTTCGATTAGACGTGGTTCTACACCAAAATAATTTTAAGAAATTGTTGCAAATGTCCAAGTACACAACTAAAATATATAATTTTCAATAGCTAAATTACAAGCCATTACAAGTATTACTAATATCTACAAGTACTACATTTTCCTTATACCTATTACTACTTACAAGTCCACAAGTTGCCTATACAATACACCTGCATACTCTTTTCAACCGGCAGCCACAAATGTATGCCATGGCAGCTGTAAATCCAGCCTCCCTCCTTTAACAAACCTACACCAAACAACTCACAAGTCAAGGCAAACATTTTCCTCACATGATAGCCTACCATTATATAGGCATATTTTCAACCATCTACAGCCAAACTTACAATCACTTCCAAATTGTCAAAAAGGCTAAGGAGACAGCAGTTGAAACCTCCTATAGACTTAGTAAATGCCTCAATAGTTCAGCATACTCATTCATTATATACTCTCTCCGTTCACCATTTCGTCACAGCAAGCAACAAGCATACAACCATTCCATTCTTTTCTTTCATTCAAGCAAAATACAGTCAATTCACAATTTTATTTACTCAGAAACACAACTCAAATATCTTCCATAACAGCCTACGGAGAAATAACAGTCTAATTACACGAATTTGTTTAATTAACCTACTGCCCAAAATTCGAAATCCCCAGAATGATCCCAAATTAATATATGTTAAACTAGAGGCAGTAGAGAGTATTTTTCATCAAAGAAGTTTACCGATCGGACGGCCGGAACCTGCCGAGTCACGACCGAGTTAAGTTCGGGCCGTGACCGAGTTGAACGAGTCTCGACCGAGTTAGTGCAACAGAGGCTTCCAGGAGCTCCGACGACTTATTCCGAACTCAAGCCGCCGTATAACGAGGTGGTCGGAAATTCTTGAGGTACAAAATCCAGAGCTTTCCTACATGTAATTCAACTCGTAACTAGCATCAAAACCATCCCCAATCATAATAGATTAACATACTAACAAGTTAGGACTCCATTCGAAGTTTTGAGAAATTTTACCCGAATCGTATAATTGAAATTAAAGACTAACTGAGCGAAATTGAGAAAATCTAACCTGATATTATTGATCCTTGAGACGAGACGAGTCGAACGGTATATGGGTCGGAGTCTGTCGTCACCGGAATCGGCGTGGACGACGAACGACAGAGACGGGCGACGGAGAGAATCGCCGCTGTCTCAACGAAGGAGAAGAAGATTATGATTGAACCGGTTTGGTTCAATCATATTTATAACAGAAGAGTAAAAATCAATTTTATAGTTAAATGACTAATTTGCCCTCTTTATTTTAAAGTATTTACAGAAATGTCAACGCATACTTTTCGGTCAAATAAAAAAGTCAAAGGTTAAATTGTCTTTTCACATAACTAAAATCGGTTCTTTCGGTTTAGTTTGGTTCAATTCGGTTTGATTCAATCTGATTGAAACGGTTTGATTTAAAATCACCCACACCTGTGTTAATAGACGTATATACCCTTCGTTGGTTTACAAAATTTCAAAAATGTCAACGCGTCATATTTAAGTCCAAGGCTATTTGGGTCATTTCACTAAACCGAACCTAATTAATTCCAATATTTATCTTCCAAACCTAATATAACCTAAAAGATATCTCCCGAACCTATAAAATATTTACAGTAAGTTATATATATTATTTTGAACGTAATGTCAAAAATGTGAAATTTTTGGAAAACATATTTATTTTATTTGAATTTCTGAGTTAATTAAAGTTATAAAAATAATTCAAGTCTAATTAAGTGTTTTCAAAATCATTTAAAATAATATCTCAGTTTATAAAATTATTTAAAAATGACAGAATATTATTTTAAACTATTTGAAATATTATGTGAAATTTTAAATTTTTTTTTATTATATAAGTATTTGATTAAATTAAGGAAATAATTTTGAGATAAATATTAATGAATTAAATAAATGTTTCCATGAGAGAAACAAACTAATTCCTTATAAAATTAATTCCATAAATTTTTATTAATCAACAAAATATGAGTTGTTAACTTGTCAATTTTAAATAAATATTTATTCGTTAAAATAAATATTTCTCGTTAGTAATTAACTAACTAATTAAATTGTGGAGAAGAAATCTAACAAGCGATACGTATGAAATTCATTGTAGTATTTCATTTCGACGTCATTAGCTTAGAATGTATGTTAATAAATTATCGATGTCAATAGGTTGATAAGTCAAGCGGATCAAGGCAAGGACAATTCAACGAGTATACTGTGAGTTTTATTATAATGTTATTATAGTATGTTATACGTAAATGATTGATGACTGCTTTAAGACCACTATGCCATACTCATTACTTATACAAGATTTATGATTTCTATGTTTTCTTGTATGGCATAGTTATTTTAAAAACTAAATAGCCGTAGATGGCCTGGGGACCTTCAAATGAAGAAATTGTTTACTTATGATTTCAAATATGTTTATAAAGGTTTTATATATAAATTCTAAAGTTATATATTAAATTTATATATATATAAGGAAATGTTATTAAGTGAAGTTATTTATGTATAAGATACAAATATATATATATGTTGAGATATAATCTCAAATGAGATTATCTAAGTATAAGAAATTTAAATACATATATTTAAATTGGTCTCGAAGGAATGACCATAATTATTATTATAAGAACCCAAAATACACTATTTTAACTGATCTCGAAGGAATGATCAGTATGTAAGTACTAGGCCTCGAAGGAATGGCCCGTGTTTAGTCTGCGCAGATAGTACGTCATAATTAGGTACTTGTTTGCGTACCGTGACAGGTAGATCACTACGGTAGCCAGCTACTACTGTAGGAATTCATCTGTCGTTTTTCACTGATAGGGTTCATAAATAAATTCTGTTGTTTCTCAGAATTACTATAAGTCAAATCATTTACAACATGTTCTATACTCTATTGATAAGTATTATAAAATGATTCATTTCTATTATTAAAGAAAACGTAATGGATTATAATAACTCTCACTAAGCAAATAGCTTACGGATTTCTACAAAATTTATTATTTTCTCCAGGTTGATTATTAGTACGAAGTCTACTTCGGCAGCTATTTCCTTCTGCTTTCCAGCTTTCAGAATAAGGTCGGGTTCTTGGCAATCTTGGCATATTAGGGCTCTCTCGCGTGATTTCTATTTCTATTATTGTATAATTATGTTTCCGCTAAAACTAATACTTTGAAAACGTGTGTTTATTTATAATAAATGGATGTTTTATTAAAAGGATTAATGCTCAAGTGGCCACGTCTTTCGTCTCGTCAAGGGGTCGAAAGGTGGGCGCCATAAAAGTTTACCAAGTCATCCTCTCTGGTTTAGCATTGCCTAAGTTGTAGGTGCCAATGCTCTAATCTCTACCTTAACGTAAAGTTGCATTTTCTTTTTCAAATATCTTTCAAAAAACATATCAATATTTTGTAAGACAAGTATCAATGCATAAAACCCTAAATTGAAAGGGTTTGATATATCGGGCAGTTATAAAATTATGATGTCAAAGTAATTATTTCTCATTTTATAGATTTATTCATTCACACCATGTGTCGGTGGATGATTGATTGTATATGCATCTAAAACACCAAATCAATCATCCCTTTATGTATGCGGTTGCGGATATAAGAGTCTCGACAACCACAACTATTACATGGGTATGGGAAGCTACTTTGGGAGTTTGATTATTCTTTTAATAAATAAAAGGTTAAGATTGATTAAGAAATTTCTATTGAATGCTTAAGAATACAAAGCAAGATAAGTAACCAATGTACAATTTGCTACTATTATGCTCACACACATCATACAACTTACTACCAAAGAGATGATGAGGTTAAGTATGTAAGATCATTGAAAGATCAACAACATCAGCGAGGCAACAATACCTATGAGATTCTATTCACTTACGAGGTCCTTTTTATGTTGCACTCCTATCCTTAAGGTCAAACAAAAATATAATTCCAGAAATTAACTTTCTTTTCTAAATGGTAAGAATCACTAAATCTGATCATATTTTCCATCTTCCGGATCACCTGTTCGAAATCTTAATGAAAGATATTATTTTTATAATTCTTAAATTTGAGACAGTTTAATGAAACATTTAAGGAAAGTGGCATAAGTTAGTGTTTCAAGAAAATTATAGTTCCACTTTTTTGTATTTTTTTTTCATTGATTCAGTATAGTTGGGTGTACAAAAGCTCTTAATAGACTCATTCTAGAAGGGAATTAAAAAAAGAGAGAGAAAGAAACTCTAACATATGCAATTAAGATAAATATTCTCTTCATAAGATGAAGTTGACTTGCAAAGTTTTTATTTAGTTGTTGTTTTGGGATTCTTATGTTTGCAAGATTTTTTCATAAAACCATAGAGGTCATCCTAGTTGGTTTACGTAGACTTGTAGTAGCTGCAGCATCGAGATTCAGACTCTCCTCACTAGCAGGTGTGATAGCCATATGTTTTTTAGAACATAATTCAATCGTTACAATATACAATATAAACTTGATTTAAATCAATACACAATAAATAAATAAAACTTGATTAAATTCACTTCAAAGTTAAAAATATAATCATATAAACCATAAACTTAAAATTTTAACCAGTTAATTGATGAAATTTACTTCATCCCGTCTTTATTATTTTGAAGAGTATTAATTTGAAGCGGTTCAATTGTGATAAAATAAAATAAAATTTAATTATCAACAAGTTTAATCAAGCCTATCACTTTTATATTATAGTAGCCTTGTGGTTGGGAGCTTATTCCACGCGGCAAATCTGAAGGAGTCTGTCGGATTCATCCATTTTCTTCTATCCTGTCACTCCTCTAAGGATGATTAATAAATCCGCTTGATGATGCTTCTATGGTATGCAAACCTCAGGTGAGAAATATCGTTTGTTAGATAAATATACTTTAATGATGCACCAATGGAGAAAATAATTTAGTAACACAAGCTATGTCTACACCAATCTAGTAGAAATCTCTTAATTTTTTTTAAAGTAATACATATCTATCTTTAAAAAAATAAGTGTAAAGAAAATAAGCATACCATTTCTGGTAAATCGTAAATTCGATTGTAGGAAATTAATAAAAGTGAGTAGAACTTGATTCCACCAGTGTTTTGATTTCCCCTTCATTCCTTTAGTTGCTCTATAATATTACAAAATTTTCAAAGATTTGGAAAGAACATTTAATTGTTAATAAA
Organism: Rutidosis leptorrhynchoides; assembly: GCF_046630445.1. NCBI lineage: Eukaryota > Viridiplantae > Streptophyta > Magnoliopsida > Asterales > Asteraceae > Rutidosis > Rutidosis leptorrhynchoides. Next base: position 84,725 of record NW_027266413.1, on the reverse strand, counting down.
ATTTAAGGAAAAAAATTATTTCTTATTATAATGTAAATATGATAAGATTAACATATTTTTTCATCAAGAAATTCAACTGTAAAACTTCATTTCATGATAAATTAATTAGCAAAGGTATGTGTGTTACCCCAATATAAATGATGAATGATAAAAAAAAAAAAGTATAATCAAATAATTGTTGACATAATATATTTAGAAAACAAAAATTTATAAAAGTAAAGTTATCATCTCTGGTTTAGCATTGTCTAAGTTGTGGGGTCCTAATGCTCTAATCTCTAGCTCAAAGTAATATTTTTTCAAATATTTTAAAAAAACATATCAATCTTTTGTAAAGCAATGACCAATGCATAAAACCCTAAATACAAAGGGTTTGATATATCGATCGGTTATAAAATTATGATGTCAAACTAATTTTTTCATCATTTTATAGATTTTATTCATTCACATTATGTGTCGATGGATGATTGTATATGCTCCTAAATACTAGATGAATCATCCCTTTAAGGATCGTTTGTGAAGAATGTAAGAGTCTCGACAACTACGACTTTTGCATGAGTAGGGAAAGCTAGTTTGAGACTTAGATTCTTTTTTTCTTTTTTCTTTTTTAGAATTAAAAGGTTAAGTTTAATTCAGATATACTTAATTAATACTCAAAAATACGAAACAAGATAAATAACCACGGTATGATTTGCTAAAATTATCCTCACACACCCATACAACTTACTACCAAGGATATAGTGAGGTTAAGCGTGTAAACTCGTAGAAAGATCAACTACATCAGCGAGGCAAAAACACCTATGATATTCTATTCAATTATGAGATCTTTTTGAGACACTCTATTCAAGGACGAGATTTCAGTCCTATCCTTAAGGTCAAAAAAAATATCATTCCACAAGTTAACTTTATTTTCTAAATGGCGAGAATTGCTAAATTTGATCATATTTTCCATCTTCTGGATCACTTGTTCGAAATCTTAATTATTAACTTGATTATTATAATCCGAGAATTTGAGACAGTGAGTCAATGAAACATTTAAGGAATGAGCCATATGAGAATATTTCAAGAAAACTATAGTTCCACGTTTGTATTTTTGCATATATATATATGTATTTTTTTAATATAAAATTGGAGAATTAATCTTGCTTATAATGGAAAATCACAAGGTAACAAAGACATCAATGAAAAAAAAAAGAAAAAGATAGACCTATCTATTACAATGGTTTAGTTTAAGATAAGGAAAAAATGATTCACGATCAATTCATATCCGAGCTCGTCAAAATCAGCAATGATAGTCAGAACAAGGTACCATTTGTCAATGGTAATCCGACAATATCATGGCAAAGAATACACCGGTCATCAGAGCCTAGATTCATACTAGTAGCACACCATCAATGCCAAAGCCAATCCGAAGAAAATTTATCTACAAAAGCTCTAAATGGACTCAGCCTAGAAGGAAAAAAGAGAGAGAGAAAGAAACAAACTCTAATATATCCAATTAAGATAAGTATTCTCCTCATAAGAAAAAGTCGACATGTTTACAGTTTTTATTTTATTGTTGTTTTAAGCTTCTTAGGTTTGTAAGATTTCTTCATAACACTATATAGGTCATACTTCTCCGTATTATGGTCACCTTAACCATCCTAGTGGATTTATGTAGACTTGTAGTAACTGCAACATCAAGATACGAACTCTCCTCAATAGCAGGTGTGATAGTCGTATGCTTTTTAGAACATAATTCAATGAGTATAATATACGATATAAACCTGATTTAAATCAATACACGATAAAAAAAAAAAAAAAAAAAACCTTACTTAAATTAATTTTCCCAATTCAAAATGTAATCATATAAACCATAAACTAAAAAACTTTAACCAGTTTATTTATGAAATTTACTTCATCCGGGTTGTATTAATTTGAAGTGGTTCAAGTGTGATAAAAAAAACACAAATTTAATTGTCACAAGTTTAATCAAGGCCTATATTTTTTATATTAGAGGAGCCTTGTGGTCGGTAGCTTGTTACATGATGACATATCTCAAGGAGGCTATCGGATTCATCAATTTTCTTCCATTCCTTCTCTCCTCCGAGGATGAGTAGCAAGTCCGTTTAATGATGCTTCTATCCTATGCAAACTTGAGAGGAGAGAAACATTGTTTGTTCAAAAAATACACTTTAATGATGCACCAATGAAGAAAATAATTTAGCAACACAAGCTATGACTACACCTAGCTAGAAAAAATCTCTTCATTTATCCTTCAAAATAGACACATATCAAGCTTAAAAAAGATCAGTGAAAAGAAAACAAACATACCGTTTCTGGTACATCGTTAATTCGATTGTAGGCAACTCATCAAAATGAGTAGAACTTGATTCCACCAATGTTTTGATTTCCGCTTCATTCCTTTAGTTGCTCTATAGCATAACAAAAAATTTAAAAATTTGAAAAGAATATTTAAGTGTTAATAAAACTTGATTGCAAGTAGCATATTTAGATCTAGATTTATTATGGAGTGTACCTATCTCTCCTATATTTAATTATTATATATTTACACTGCTATGAAATGATTTGGAGTTTTTCAAAGATGATATGTCAATTTTATCCTTTAGTTTTATTACCAATTAGATACATACTATGTCAATCTTTTGTAAGATAGATAATAAATGCATAAAATCTTAAATACAAAGAGTTTTATATGTGTGTCAAGTTATAAAATTATGATGTCAAAGTAATAATTTATAATTTTATAGATTTTATTCATTCACACCAGTTATCGGTGGATGATTGTATATGCACCTAAAATTACCAGATCAATCATCCCTTAAGGATTGTTTGTGAAGGATGTAAGAGTCTCGCTGACTACGACTTTTGTATGAGTAGGGGAAGCTAGTATTAATCCTCTCACCTCCTAGTTTAAAAACTTTATTCCTTACACTTATGTGATCTTCAATAATTATGCTTCGCTTGTTCCAACCGACAATCATTGTTGTTATGTTCTATTTTTTGATGGTAGGTAAAACAAATAAGTAAACTTGAGAGGAGAGAAACATCATTTGTTAGAGAAATATAATTCGTTGCTCAGGAAATAATTTAGTGTAACATTCTCGGTCTACTCATAGATAAAAAAAAATATTGTTGCAAAAGTAGACACACGTCTATCTTAAGAAAATTAGAACGTTATCTAGCAGACGAGTGGTGGACAAAGAAAATCATAAGTAAAAGATTAACAAGTTCAACGGAAGATATTATCCTATCTTAATCAATGACTAAGTGGCTTCCTAGTAGTAATGTATGGCTTTGATCAAGAGCCTCGATCACTCAAGGATGCCTATAAATAAGAGTAAGCCTCTCATTTTCTAACGGCACAAACGAGTGAGAGAGTGCTTAGATCTGAAACATAGAAACTCTACTCTTTATCGCCCAACCTTAATTCTCAAATGGTAGATTAAGACATATAATTTACTATGACATGAGTCTCTATTTCTGGACTAAAGAGTTAAGTGAAATGAAGGGATAGAGTTAACGTGTTTGTTAGCTAGAGCGATATACTAGAGAAGAGTAATAGAAGTCATTGCTAGAACTAAGGGGGAATTGTACACCAAGGGGTTAATTATGCATGAGATCTATATTGAGACAAGATCTTGGATAGGACGTTGTATTCGCACTCGTCATATCGTCAAACCGTACGATGAGCCTGTGGAGTGTAATTACGATCTATCCATGGAGAAGGGGTCACACATAGCGTCATGTGGTCTTAGTCTCCTAGGTTGCAAAATCTCGTTGGGGAACAGGTGGACTATTGGAACATCGATATCAAAATTATACCTCGCTATTACGGCTTGTCGCGATCTAATTAGTATAGGTTGTCACTCGTTACAATTATCTTATATTTACTTATTAGAAGCATCTTATAAATTGTACCCACAATCGAACTTGTAATAGTTTTTTAATAGAACATTTACTTTCATTGTTGTTCCTTAGTAGTCTAGGTTTTGTATTTATTCAACATACAATTTTTCTTTGTAATGAACATTATTTCAATTAATAATAAAGTTTTTTTTTCAATTAAATAATTTTGCTTTTGCAATTTTAATGAAATATCAATTTAATTTAAAGTTATTAAGTATTTGTCGCTGCACATTCTAGTGTCGCAACCGTTGGACTTTTACATTACGTTATTTTAATTTAAAGCAAAAGTTGGACCTCCTGCGTTTACAATTTCAAATATTTGTTATGAACATTCTTTTTATAAATAAATCTTGTTAGAAGCTAGGATATTTAGGTGTAGATTTATTAGAAAGTGTAGATCTCACATATTTTCTTATTATATATTTATACTACTACAAATATGATTAGGGTTTTCAAAAAGATTATATGTCATTTTTACCTTTAGTTTTGTTATAAATTAGATGCATACTACTTTCGATTTGCTAGGGTTTTATGATTTTTTTTCTTTTCATTCATATTATAAAATAATTAAGATAAGTTTAATATATTTATTCATCATAAAGTTCAACTGTGAAACTTTATTTTTATGGTTAATTATTTGGTTATCTTTCACAAGATCGACTGCCACCAAGTGCCATTTTAATCAAAATATTTTTTTTCTTTGATTAATTCCTATTACAATCATCAAATAATATAAATTATTGAAAAATCATTCACAGAATTAATAATTTATTTTTTCTATTTTTTTGGTCTCCCCTCACCGCTAACAGCCGTGAGACTAATCTCTCGTTCCAGCTGTCAACGCACTAAGCGGTAGGAAACTGGCAAAAAAATTCCATTCGTAGAGATTTGAGAACCTACTGGTTAAGGGACGGGCCGCTGAACCACCACGCCAACCCTAGTGGTTACAAAATTAATAATTTGTAACAGTTATTAACAAAGCTAAAACATATTAAAGTCACTTTAAAAAAGTCATCATTCAAAATAAATATTATCCTTAAAACATACACAAACATATATATATTTGATTTAGACGATTATCTATGTTCGATTTTCGGTTCGATTAGTATCCACCTGCAGGGGTAATAAGGTATTTGCACATCTTCTTTACTTATAAAGTTAACAGAGTTAAACTTGAGGGGGTTGTTTGTATATAATATACAAAAATATAGGGGGTTTACTTATTTATAGAATATTACGGGGGGAAATTGTGGAATGGGCATGAATTTGGGTTTCAAATTATACTTTTCTAAATTTTTTGCCTCTTATTCCAAATTAATCTTAGAATTGGCATGACATGACATTGACTAGTATTATACTATCTCCGTTTCATAAATAGTTGATGTTTTGGTTTTATTGTCATTATGTAATTAATTAGATAAATAAGGGTATATATTAAAGAAAATATTTCTTAAGCTATTATACATGATATTTTGCTCAATTTGAGGAAGCTCAACAAATTATTTGTTCATAAAAATACCCTCAATATATCTCATTAATTAAATTATGTCATTTTAACTAAAACATTAACTATTATGGATCAGAGGTAGTAGTTTAATTAATGAAACTGAAAATATTCAAAAAAAAATATTTCCTCACTATTATCATTGTTCTTAACTAGAATTTGTGACCCGTGCAGGTAAATTGGAATGCAATGTTTTTATTAATAATTTTAACAAATTATTTGAAAAAAAAAGTTTGAGAAAGTTGGATAGCGTGAAATACGTTCGATTTTCTTACAAAATCCGCATAAGAGTTATAAAAGATGAGAAATCAAAATAAGAGCAAAGTAAAAGTTTAGCGGCTCCCGTCGCCAAAGTAACCATTAAAGCTTAAACATTTAGTTGCTAGAAGAAATGGGTAACCAAACTATCTGTTTCCATATGCCGGCTCAACATCCGTTTTTATTTTACCGCCTTATTGATCCTGCAAGGCACGTCAACGTCTTCGGTTAATTAATTGAAACTACATATAAGAAATAAATGAAATATCAAAGAAGAAATATCTTGCTCATGGTACCTGGTCATCTATTGGTGCGAAGACTTCCTTGAACACAACGTTGGTTGTACTTTTTTTGACAGATCCATATTCGTCACAAATCAAAATTTTGAGACCAGAACGATTAGTTACTCTAGATATAACAACATATAATTGTTTGTGGGCTGAAGACTGACTTCTTTAAATAGACCCCTACATAATTTAAAGATTGTCATTTACACTTATTTTTATAATTGATTAATCGTAGCAATACTACAATGTAGTATAACTCGTAATGAATGATATATCTCAAAATGTAAGTCACTATAGCATATTGAACTTTCTTACCTTTTAATTATTCTATTATATTAATTCGACATTTAAATTGTTGAGTGATTAAAAAAATACATACCTAAATATGTTAAAAATATTTTACTCTAATTTTTTAATTCTTAATCTCATTTTAAATTCATTTTACTATTTATTAAATTTTATTTAGTGATTTAATATTTTATCCTTTCTTATATTCTCTCTTACCTAAAAGTATAAGAAATGATGTAATATATAAAAGAAAATCATATTCATGATGATCCTGGTTTGAAAGAAATATAACAATGATGGAAGATCTTTATTTCAAATTGTTTGGTATATTTTCTGGATGAAAACTACTAAAAGGTTTATATTAGATCATTCTTATAAATTTTGATTGTATTCAAAAGAAATTGTAATTATAATCCCTAAACTTAAGGCACATTGAATGGTATTTATAGTATCGACTCTTAAATTTAATCTTTTTTTTTAAGAGGAACTAATTATTGAAATGAATGGATATAATTTTTTGAGTTCAATACAAAAATTTAGTTTGTAAAGAAAATAAATTAAAAACAGATTATATCTTAGTTAGTTAGAATGGAAAATTTTAATTAATCAATGCCATTAGTATCCCGTGTTAATTGTGTTAACTCATAAACTTAAATAGATATCATTTTTATGCAATATAATTGGGATCATTATAATCAAGATACCAAATAAGATGAAGAAATACGAAACCACATATCGGATAAAAGTATTAACAAAGTCAACGACCAATGGTTCGCTATGTATTTTATTTAAACCAACATTAGTTCGGGCCTAATCATTTTTCACAGTTCATATTTCAAAATAAAACACTTAATTATTTTTCGTATTATTATTAACATCACACAAAATTTGAAACATCCAATTGTACTCTTAAACCGTTTGAGATTTTAATATTGTACGAAATACTATGGTGATGTATAATTGAAATTAATAGTTTGTCAAATACTATGGTATAATTGAAATGAATACTTTCCTAAATAGTCAAATGTTATGGTGGTGTGATGAATGGATTGCCCACATCAATTTCTTGACGTAACCTAAGTTTCTAAATACATTAGAATAAATTATAATTGGAAAGCTTAGTTTGCTTGCTATTTCATATGAAATGCATGTTATAAAATTTTATGCTAAAACGTTATAAACATCATGGTCGAAATTAGTCATAAAATTAACAGTAAAAAAATATCGTTGTATGAGAATAAAAAATGATGAGGATTTAGGAAGAATATATCAATCACGATAAACTTTTTAAATTTAGAAAAGAAAAAAAAAATGGAAATGAAGTGATCAAATTATACAAAATTAAAGAAAATCAAAGTCGATCCAAATTTGGTAATATTATATAAGATTTGAATACAAATTTAAATTAGTAAACTTTGAAATCGTGGACTAAAAAACACATTAAGACGAACAAATCATTATATATTGAAATCAATATATAATATGAATGAGAAAATTAAGAAAAAATTAATTAGTCACTATTTTGTAAGTCTGAATCATTTTATCGTGCACAATGACACTTCTTAATATGCAGATACAGAAAGCTTAAAATAAAAATGCACTTAGACACTATTTTTTTTTTTTTGAAGTTTAGACACTATTTTTTTATAATCTAATTTTTGTTTCTAATTATAATTGTTATATTGCATTTGTTCTTCTTCTTCTTCGACGCTTTTCAGCTTCTCCATAAAATCTAATTTTTTCAAAAAGACCTGTGAAAGAAACATGATAAAAATATAATTGTTGTAAAATCCTTTGAAAAAATAAAGCTCGGGAAAGATGAATAAAATCGATCAATTCATTAGAAGTAATAAAGGTGTACCTCAATTTACCTAAAACATATGAAACACATATACCAAAAATTTGAACCAAAATACATATTCTTAGAGATTAAAAAACTTACCATGAAGTTTGTTTAAAGGTGATGCAGTGACGTTTTTCGGCGCACCTCTGCCTAATCGAGATTCTAAAGGAAATTTGAACAAAAATTATGTCGATGTAAATATATATAGAAAAATGCGAATAATGGTGATTGGAAATGACTTACTCATCTTCTAAGGATTCTTTAAATTTAATGTCAATATTGTATTTAATTTTAGTAGTCGCCACACATGCAATGAATGATTTTAAAATATGCAGACAAATAATAAATTATGTACACATGACAAATTATTGTTCAAAGTTGGTGATTAATGTATTGACACGTTTCCTACTGACAATATCATTTTGGCATTAAACTTTTTACCACGTGTCCAATTATGGTGTCTTGATTTTTCATGCTTCTCCTTTTATATATACTACCTCTATTCCAAAATAGATGTAAAATTTTACATCTTATCTTATACTCCTTCCGTCTCAAAATAGATGCAAAATTTTACATACAATTTGTATTAAAAAAATTGCATCTATTTTGAGACGGAAAAAATATAAAATAAGATTGCATGTCACTTTTTCTATACAAAGTGATGATAGACGAAAGGAGTAGTTCATTAAGGATTGCGGAAAGGATTCAAGCTGTCTTTTAATTTACAGTTCGGAGTTTTAGATGTTGAAATATAATCAATTGATATGGTTCAATAAGATTCAAAGCTGATTCATCGTGCCAAACTGGGATTCTTGTTGGGTGAACGTGATCGAAGTGTGTACTATAGGATCAACACGAATTTGAATATGTAAATTTGGCTGTTTAATACGGAGTATAATATAATATAATATAATTTCCCCTTTCAAAAGAAGAATAAAAATTATTTATGTAATGGTCGAGTGACAACAACGCTGTAAAGTTAAAAAATCGCATGTGTTTAGAATAGATCAAGTCAGCTACAATCTGGAAACTTTTGAGATTCAAACTCGATATATTTTCCACAACAAAATCACGAATTTCTTTTATTGGCATCAAATCAAATTAAAATAGTACCACATTTTCTACACCTACTATTTGATTTTAAAAAAAAAAAAAGTAGGTGGTTACCTCAAATATGAAATAAAAGAAAATAAAAAATGGCATTCAACATCTTTTTAAGTGGGTATCTACTTTTTTATCAAAAACAAAAAGTGTGTCTCTATTCTTTAAAAAAGAAGTGTGTATTTAATTTTCAATCATATTATATTTGCACAATTTGTTCTCACTTTTACTAGTTGTTATTTTATTTTTCTTTTAATTTCTTTCACAAAAAAGACAAAAAAGAAAAGAAAAGAGAGAGATTCAGGTGCATTTGTTTTTTTTAAGATTAAGATGTCTGAATCTGAATACACATCTGAATATTAAGATGTGATATCTGAATCTGAATAGAGATTTATTAAGACTGTTTGTTTTTTAAAAATCTGAATGTATCTTAATTATATTTTTTTCTTTAAAAAATAATTATATTAAATAATAACACCAAAAAAAATTGATAATAAATTTCAATTATTGAAATGATCAACATGTAATACAAGTTATTTTGAAAAGAATTAAAAACACTCATAATAATATTATATATAAATAGTTAAAATATTAAATTTGAAAAGATGTAGGTTGTTTGAAAAAAAAAAGGATTTGTGAAGTCAAGAATACGTGTTGGTTTAGAAAAAAAATAAAAAAATATTTTAATTAATTAATTATGATAATTAATTAACATCTTAATTCTATTAAGTTAGGAAAGTGTCACTTAATAGATAAGATCTTTTCAGAGGTAATAAGTAGATTTTTTTAATAAAAAAACAAATACTCTTAATGGACCAAAATCTGAATCATTAAAATTAAGAAATATATTAAGATCCATTAAGTCCAAACAAACAGAGCCTCAGAGACCATTTCGTGGATGGGCTGCTCGAGACTTGAAGCGGATGGGTATTGAGGCCATCCGAATTAGGCCCTTTGGCATATCTTTGGGCCTATATGAATTTTTTCTGAGATCAAGCATTAAACCTAGAGCATAATGTTTCATTGAAAGTAGGATAAACAACATTGTCGATGGTGCATAAATCAGGTTGGTCACTTTAAATGTTTTCATAGCATCCTTAAATAAAAAATTTCACCTCATAATGGTGAAATCCATAAAAGTTTTCACAACCTGGAATTGATTATGCATTGCATCATGATAGTCTAAAAATAAAATTTTGGGTTCTACTATTCAATTTGCGAATAAAAGTACTTTCAAAAAAATAAACAATTCCATATATCCAATATAGGCATGTCAATTCTACTGTTACCTTAATTATATGCATCATCATTCTCAATTAAGGATTTTTTTTTTTTTTTATAATATACAGATACAATAAATATCTACCCACCTCCAAAATCCGCTCTCCTATGAGTCTAACCCATAATTTTTCGTAAGAGAGTCAAACGTCTTAATCATTGGACCACATTTTGATTGATCATTCTCAATTAAGTTTTTATTGATCTTTAATCAGTGCTTTTAATTAACCATTGATCTTATGCAGCCTGCTACACTATCTAATCAACTCAAATTTAATAAGTATAACCCTCGGTTTGTTACACCAGAAAACATAGTTTAGTTTTCTATTTTATAAAGTAGCATGTAGACTCAAACCTACAGTATGAGTTTGAAGTATCGGCCAATAGCCTACATGAAAATATAATCAACACTAAAAAGAAATCAGTAACTACAATGAAATTTCTAATCACAATACAATATATTTATACTATATATAAATCAATTGACATTTAAACACTATCTAGTAATTCTAACATAAATAAGGGAGGATTAGAAGAAGATTACATACTGGAGAAACCATATATGTGAATCGATACATAGAGAAAGCTCATATTTACTAAAGTTTGTGGCCGGGGAAAAAAATTTGCAATTTTTTTAAGAGCAGCAAAATTTTGCTCCCTCCAATTAAAAGATGTCACATAAAAACAATAAAAAATTTGTAGAATTTTTATTAAGTTATTGTTTGTTTGATTTTTTTTTTAATATTCATATTTAAATTTGACTGTACAGAATTTTGTACAATATTTTATCACTTTTCTCTTAGGGTTCACCATTCTCCTATAGAATATAGTAATGTATATTTATTTTTATGAATAGATGAGTAAAAACTAACTTTTTCTCTTAAGATTCATCATTCTCCTATAAAGTATAATAATGTATATTTATTTTTATGAATCTCGAAATCTACGAGTAGAAAATAGATAAAAACAAACATGATCTTATATCAAATTTTTCTATTTTCGTCCATTTCCTCCTCCTATTAATGAATGCAGTGCTGCTCCTCAAAATCTTCTTTCTAATGGAAGAGTCCTCTTATTATTATACAATCTACGCTTAAAGGGTGAGTCAAAGCAAGATTATACTAACTAAAAAAAAAAAGCAAGATTCTCTACTATATCAAAAAAGCCACACAAAAAAAAAAGAAAAAGAAAAAACAAGATTATACTACTACATCCGTCTAGAAAATATTTCTCTTTTCTTATGTAATAACGGGTGAGTCAACCTTGAATAATCCCCGTCCACTGCATGTCCCATGGGATTTGACGGCTGACTTGAAAAGCCCGTAACTATTCGAAACGGTATGTGATATTATTCAATTGAGATATCCATTCAATCTTAATTAATACAATGAAATATTTGGGATAATGAGTGGCAATGTAAGTATATTCATCACTTAGTAAGTTATATCTAGCAAAATGGGGAGAGAGAAGTTTTCAAATTAAGAATCAAAATGAAAACGATGACAAAATATTTACGAAATACGGCAGAATACGATTAATTGTGTCATCACCATTATCATTTACCATAAACAGAATTTATTTCATGAGCACACTTAAATGATCCAATCATAATCTACGATTCATTTACATTTAATATCTTATTTGACTCAAATTTATTAATGGAAATTTTTATTGACATTTATAATCATATATATGTAGCAAGTTCGAACTTGAATCAACGACTTAATCTATATTTGAGGAATCCGTGTCCTTCCAAAGTTCCATGTTGATATTATTATTAAAAAAATAAAAAATTCCATGTTGATCAATACTCATGATAAATAAATGAAATCATACAGTATAAGTCATTTACAAAAAGAAGAAGACTAATTACAATATACTATTCCTCCGTCCCTAATTTCTTGTCGTTTTCTTTATATAAATTGTATAGAAAAAACGACAAATAATTAAAAACGGAAGTAGTACATCCTAATAATTACTACTAATTATTTATTGTCCCTTTTTCCTCAAATTTTAAGTAAAACTTATGCTTTTTTTTCCATAAATATTTGTAATCATTCCAAAATAATGAAATTTAGGGAGAGTAATCTTGCACCAGTTAAAAACAACTATTTACTCATTTATTTAGGACAAGGATTTTCATTAAACATTGTTTAATGATTAAAAAATTCCTACGGGACGTGTATATATATCTATGTATCCTCTAAGAAGAAGACTCTAATTAAATTAATACGGGACGTGTAATAGTGATATTCCTTTCCGATTGTAATTCCTATTCCGCTTAATGTTGTATATATATCTATAGTTAAAGACGTTTACAATTAAGGGTTTTTCACCATGAATTTTTTTTTTCTTGTCTCCAAATAATATCAATATCAATGGAAGATCTACTAGAAGAGATCTTGCTAGACATTTTTCTAGGTTACCTCTGAAATCAATCAATACATGCCGACGCGTCTGTAAACGCTGGCGTTGCTTAATCAAGAACACCCCTTCTTTCGTCTACCAACATCTTACTTACCTTGCAGACCACGTCACCTGCGCTGATCACCGTGAAATTGTACTGACTCGAGCCCATGGAAGTAGACAAACTCAGGATGGATCACCGTCACCGTCCGTTTTGTTTTTGCTTCATCAAGTAGATGACAACAATTTCAAGCTCACGCCATTGCCAGCCGTACATCCTCTTGCAAGGTTAGAAGATTGCTTACGTTTAGGGTATTCCATGCTTGATCAGTGTCACGGAATCATTTTGTTACGAGAAGAGAAGACAAGACAAGACGAGAAGAGAGTACGGATGATTCTACGCAATCCTGTACGAAAGGAACGATTACCACCACTTCACGTCGATACCTCCTCCTGGGCTAATAATATTATCTTTCAGCAAATTTTTCCTATGAGAGACTTTTTTCGGTTTGGGTTACGATAGGATCTCCCAGAAGCACAAGGTTGTTCATGCTTATCCAAGAATGGGGATTTATAATTCCCCTTGCCTTGCTGTGGAAGTTTTCTCTTTAGGCTCTAATTCTTGGCGGAGTCTTTCTTCCATTCCTCCTTTCCAAATCAATAACCCTTTGATGGTTTCTGCTCGCGCCGAGGGGCATTGGATAGTCTATCATCGGAGACTTTATAAGGAAGAACACGATGGCTTTATTGTCGAAAACACAATGATATCTTTTGACTTTATGAAAGAAGAATTTACCATTAGCCCTCTTCCGGATTTCGGCCACGGCGGTGCTCGTTGCGAGCTGCTCCAATGGGGAGAGTCTCTGGCTATAGGTTACATCTATTCAGATAATACAGGATTTGATACATGGGTTATGAAAGACTATACTAAAAAGCAATGGGAAAAAATTTTCAGTACAGATTTAAAATATTTTATGGATGAAACTAACCGTATCCACATTCTCATGAACTTGAAAGATGATGAATTCCTACTCCAGATTGGTAATAATGATCTGATTCTTTACAATCCTACAACTGGTGCCATCAAATCAGTGGAGTATGATCGAGCTCGTATCTCTAATTATTTTACATTCTTCGGTTATAGTCCTAGTCTTGTTTCTATTTATTAAAGATTTTAATTTAAAAATGATTTTTTAATTCCAGATTAAGAAATATTAATAAATTTAGCTGCCTTTTGGATTTAACCTCTTAATTTTTTATTTTTTTGAAGAGGGTAACTTAGAGGGGGGCAACTGCCCCCAGGGTCAAGCTCATGTTTTGAATCCTTGATGTCCCAAGTTCAATTCCCACCAGTAACAACATCAATATTATTTTTTGTATTTGTATTATATTTTTAATGGATCTCTCTATTTTTTCTCTATTTACAGTAGTATTATATTTTTATGGGCCTTCATTTTTTAAATGGCTAATAACATTTAGTTATTATTATTTTTTATCCTCTCAAAATTGTTTATACTAATCATAAAAATATTTATAATTTTATAGTCCTCTAATGTTGATACTTCTAATCGAGTAAGGCTGGTAACCTCATAATAATTATAATTATAAAAAATACGTTATAATTAGGATATAATTGATATATTTATTTATTCAAATATTAGGTGTAGAAGATGTTTTTAGCATGCGAATTACAGATTGATCAAAAAAAATTTTGTATAAAACAGTAAATAAGTTGTATGAATGAAAATTTTATATTTTAAATTATATTTAATGTCATAGAATATAATATCGTCTTTGAAAAATAACATATGAAAGAGAAAAAAAAAATCAAAATCTCAGTGACGTATATAATACCTTGTCCCGTTATAAAATTTCATGGATCCGCCATTGGATAGCGGTTTCAAATTGAGAAATCTTATAGACAATAGAAAGAGTTTTTTAATTTGTTTCAATTATAATTCAATTGCAAATTTTATTGTCAAATCAACATCCGACACATGGCGTTTTATTAACGAATAGTTTTTGACACATGTATATAAGAACTTTGAGTTTAATTAGGTTTCAAATTACAATTTTAAGTTAATGATATTATTTTTTTCCTTTTCAAATTAGGAAATCAAAATACAATAAAAACATAATGATTCCTAATAAAATTCTACCAATTATTTTTTCTTAATATAATAGTTTTATTCCTAATCAATTTTTCTATCCATTATTTTTAAAAAAATCCTAATAAAATTATAATACACTATATTTTTTTCTATTTTTTTATTAAATAATTTTTCCTAATAAAAATTCATTATATTCTTTTTTCCTATTTCTAATTAAAATAGACACATCTTTTTTTCCTATCCAAACGGACATATTGTTAGAAAAATTATTCCTAATCAAATAATAATATATAATATTTTTTTAATTTTTTTATTAAATTATATTCCTCATTTAGAACTTTAAGTTTAATTAGGTTTCAAATTACAATCGTAAGTCTATGATTTTTCCTATTCTAATTAGAAAATTAAAACACAATAAAAATATATTTCTAATAAAATTATAATACACCATATTTTTTTCTTAATTTTTTTATTTAACAATTTTTTCTAATTAAAATTCATAATATTACTTTTTTTATTCCTAATTAAAACGGGCATATTTTCTTTTTACCTATTCAAAAGGACATATTGCTAAAAAAAATTATTCCTAATCAAATTAAAATATATATTATTTTTTTAATTTTTTGTAATATATATTTCAATTATTTATTTTTAAAGGTACAGACTTTCCATCCAACGGACGGGGACACATGTATTTAAGAACTTTGAGTTTAATTAGAAATCAAGTTATAATTTTAAATCAATCATATTATTATTTTTTCCTTTTCTAATTAGGAAATCAAAATACAATAAAAACGTAATGATTCCTAATAAAATTCTACCAATTACTTTTTTTTAATATAATAATTTTATTCCTAATCAATTTCATCTATTATTTTAAAAAATATTTCTAATAAAATTCATATTATTTTTTCCTATTCCTAATTAAAACGAGTACATCTACCATTTTTCTATTCAAACGAGCATATTATGAAGAAAAAAAATCATTCCTAATTAAATTATAATATATATTATTTTTGTTTAAACTATTATTCCTCATAAAAGCCCGTTATATATTTTTTCATTCTTAATTAAAACGGACACATTATTTTTCAAATAATAGAAATAACTAAATTGATTAGATGAAATTATAAATTTTATTATGAAATCTTGATACATACTATTACCTTTTATTATGTTTATTATTTTTGAAAAAAATAAATTTTAAATTTAATAGGATTGTATATTTTGAAATCAAATCAAAATAATTATAATTGATGTAAAAAGTTAAAAAAAAAAAAAAAAAAATTGATAGATTTAATAATTTTTAATATAAATAATTATTATATAATTTTTAATATAATAATTTTTTATATAATATATTTTTTAATTTTTAAAAGTACGGACTTTCCGTCCAACGGACGGACCCAATAACTAGTGTATAAAATACCTAAACATTAAATCAATACACAGTATAAATTTAAGAAAATTAATAGGCTGATTAATCAAAGGCCATCACCCGTCGCCTATAGGACAACAGCGACAATTCTTTTTTATCCGAGAATAAGAAATCCATAAAAATCATAAAATCAATGCATCAAATGACACGATCAAAACTGCTTACAAAGCTAGATCGGTTAAATACCACAACTCGGCCAAATAAAGCTCGAATTCCATAACTAAAATCGAGGGAAAGGACTTCCAACCTGTGCTCTTGAAAATTTGTGGTTGAATGAATTTCATTTTTTTGTATTGCTCATTCTTATAAAGAACCTTGGATTAGAGACATCATAATTATTTTAACAGTATGTACGAGTTTTACCAAAAATAATACAAGAAATTCAACAAAATCCGAAGCAGATTTGCAATAATTCTAAACAAAACCTCTAAAAAGTTGATCCATTTCTCACTTTTTCATGCGTCTATTTTCAAATATGCAAGTTCAAAAGTCAATATTCTCTTCTCTCATTTTGCCTTGTTTATTATGTAGGCAACGAAAAAGCCCTTTCAAGTTTCACCTAACAAAATGAATCCCAGCGTAGCTCAAAGGCCTACAATTCGATCTCAAAAGCTTTAGAAAAACAATATGGCTTTTATCATCACCTACCCCAAATTCTAAATGGTGAAACGAGAAGAAATTAAAGCACAAGGAACTAATTACAACAAATATTTCTCGACGACCGTCCGCCCAAGCTTCTCTTGCATGTCATTGGGAGTTTCAATCTAAACAATGAGACAATACAAACAGTTACTTAGTAGAGCATTAAAAACAGGAACATCAAAATATCAATCTGTAAATCAGTAGGGAGTTGCTTCTTACCGCATTTAGAGCTTGGAAGAGAGCCTTAACAGTGTTATTGGGATTCCTTGAGCCAATGACCTAAGATGAAAGGATAGATTTAAGAAAAACACGTCCAGAATAAAATAGAGTAGTCTTTAGGAAGCCATTATCTTTTACCTTGCATTTGACATTCTTGAAACCAGCTAAGGCCAAGATGGTTTGGACGGTATTTCCAGCTTTCACACCTGTCCTGGTTGATGCAGGCCATAGATACACCTATATAGTAATATAGAGATCCAAGTGTCATGAACAAAAATAGAAATTAGGTCAATAGATTGAAAAAGGGTTACAGAGTCGCAGGTTTTTGGGAAACAAAATTGATTAAGAGAACCAAAGAAATGCATGGCAAATATTAGGAGTTAAATAAGATTGATGAACAACCTTTGTTTTCTTAAAGCTTGACTGTACAGCATGCGCAATTGTGTGATCCTCGTGTCGTTCCACATAGTGCAAATTCTGGAAGCATTTCTCATATGCCTGTTTGTCATATAACCCAATAGAGGATATTGTAAAAGTATGCATCAGAAGACAGGAAAAAAAATTGAGCTGTAAAACAGATAATATACGAGGGATGGTAATGCAATGAGAATTAGGTTTCAACAAACAGTGTCTGAGGACTGAGATGACCAATAAAAACATAAACATTTGGTATGAGAATTAACCAAAACGTAACTAGAAAGAAACTAAAAAGTTACCTTATTAATAGCATTATTTGTTTTTTCGCCTTTGGCTTTTGCAAAACCAACAACACCATGATGGTTTCCACAGACTACTATAGCACTGACCTTTGTCGTTTGCCCTCCCTAAAACAACAGATAATATGTTGAATCACAGGTATATCATTACATTCATCCAGCACCATCGGAATATAACAAATGATGAAAAAATACCTTGGTGACTTTTTGTGTTCGACTGATGGAGATTATTCTTGCATCAAAACCCTGCATTATAGGAAATACAACCTCAGTAAGAGAGTAAATGTAGAAAGACCAAGACTCAAGCACAAAGAGCATGGAAAAATAAAAAAACATAAGCCCATGGGTTCCTATGTTTCTGGGGTGGTGAAAATAATAATTCAATACCTTTTACCCAATCGTACCACAATATTCAATATGAAGAGATCTCATTTTTAGATTTCTCTCCACCAAAAGAGGGATGTCCATTAAAATTAAACACGTAGTTCAATAACTAAAGCAGGAAATTAACAGAACTCACAGTATGAGAACCCATAATAGCATGAAATTGAAATCAAGCAGTGACCATGTTACAAAAATGAGACAGTGGATGGAACAAACCCAGTAGGCTAACTGGCATACTTACTTTCCTATAGAGTGGCCTTTTTTTCTTCTCCGTCAAAGCATTTCTTTCCTCTGCTAAATCCCTAATTTCTTCTTCTAGAGCCTTTCCCTTCCTTCCAAATGTATGATCTAGTAATGCTAACTTCTCTTCAAGTTTTTTGTCAATAGCATCAAGCTTCTCTAAGAGTATGGCATCTTTCTCTTTCATGTCGTCAAACACCTCATCTTCCGTATCATCTTCCTTATCATCTTCTGCAACTCGCATATGTGCCTTCTCTTTTTTATTCCCAGCATTTTCTTCATCCATTTGCTCTCGTTGAATCAATCCATAATTAGCAGGATTGTTGGGATCAAAGGCTTCCTTCCACTCCACCAATCTCAAAGCTCTATTTAGCTTTTGTTGAAGAATGAATTTTTCCTTACCTTCGGCTACCTTCAGACGATTTATCAACTCACCCATGACTCTGTATTCCGGGCGCAGACAGAAATGATTTTTCTCAAACTGATCAATTTTGTTCATCCATTTGAAAGCGTCATCAAGTGTCTCTGTTGGAAAATGACAAGAAACATAGAAGCATCAACGAATATAACAAATGTTACAAAGAACCACGTCGACTCAAAACTATGAGAATAGTCAAAATTTTACTGTGACGACTTTGTATGTGCATGTGAGGAAAAAAATTAATAACATTTCCAACTTCTATTTTCTTTTCTTTTAAGCAAAACAAAATGCTCAACAACTCTGCCACTCCAGACGCTGAGACCATTCTTTCCATATATCAAACAGAACAGATGTATATGCATTCACATTGGAAAGCAAGAAAACAACATACCAGCATCTTTGAAGTTCTTGAGCAACTCTTTATGCCTGTTAACCTTTTTTTCAAACACCTCAACATTTTTCTTCAAAGCCTCTGGCTCAAAACGCTCATCATCGTCTTCATCATCAGAATCACTACGCTCTTCATACATATTTAAAGCTTTAGTATCCTTCTCTTTCTCCTTCTCTAGCTTCTCTATCAGAGGCATTACCCCCATGAAATCCTCCTCTTCTTCTTGATCAATATCTTTAGTGTCCATACCTGCCCTCTTTCTTGTGTCTCTCTCCCTCTGCTTCTCTCTTTCTAGTTCAGCGAGGAGGTCTTGCACCACCTTGGATGGGGATGATGAAGACATTGAAGAGGAGGAGGAATAGGCTTTGCTAAAACATGATCGTGTGTTCGTTTGGTTTGCAGGAAGGAGAAGGAAAGATGAGATATACCTGGTACATGAAGAACTGAACCTAGGGGAAGTTCTAAACACATCCTTTAGGGGGCGAGAGGAAAATGGGATACGGGTCTTTTGTAAAAGCCGAAACACAGGCATCGGGCAGGTGGATAACAGATGATTGAGATATTCAGAAAAGGTGAGACAGAGAGTTAGTTCATTCTAGTGATGCGAACCAGAACTACGAGAAATGCCTGCATTGACATGTGAAAAAGAGCTAACACATTAGATTTGCAGTTGCGAGTAGAGTAACACAGAATCATACCATATTTCTACTTTGGGATTACTGACTACAAGTGATAATTTTGGTTAAATATTAAAAGCGTCTCCATACTCATTTGAATCGACTACACTTGATCAAACCATGAAAAAATAAATACAGGAAAATCCCTCAAAAGATAAGCATTCAGCAAGTAGAATTTGAGCTCATTATCAACACGCAGCTATCAAGCCCAGTCATTTAAACCCAACAACTATTTCAAGAGGTAGACAATAAACACAACCATGGAAATCAATCGACATGAAAATCTAATACTACAAGCAAGAAGATGGTATTGGCGGCTATGTAAGAGAGCTACAATTGGTAATGGGAAATGAACGGAAACCCTCAATATGACAACATGATTTGAGTTGAACGAACTGAGAGGCATACCTGTATAATCAAAATCTCTAATTCCGAATAGAGTTGTTGTTTTCTCTACTAATAATGCTATGATTTGGGGAAAATGAATCAAAGAGTGTTCAACATTTCAGCGATTCACATAAGTATATTTTCCGAACTTTCTCTCTACCAATCATTGATTTGAAGAACTGAGAATGAGAATCGGAAAACCAGTTTTGAGGGATGAAGAGAGAGGCTATCGGCAAAATGAAATGAATGTCGATTGAGTGAAACCCCTAAAACAAAGTGACGACAGCCAAAAGGGTTTTACTTCGTCGTTTAAGTTTAATTTAAACAAAAAACGTTACAGGTCCTTGTACTATTATTTTATCACAAACTAGTCCTCATCTTTTAGTCCTGTGATGTCTGGACTCGACTCAATGGACATTTTACATCAAACACAAATTTTAATTGGGCTTGATTTCATTTGTTGGGCCTCAAATCTATACGTAATAGACAGCCTCATCCATAAAAGGTAAAAAATCTATATCTTTAACAATGTCCATGAAGTTGGAAAATGTCGAGACCTCGTGATGTAGGTAACATAACGCATAACGCAAGTTATTAACGACTACTCATAAATACTAGCAAAACACAACTGTTATTCATGAGTTACTCAATTTAGACAAGGACAAGGACGCGTATAAAAATAAAATCATCCATAGTGGTCATTTCAAAGTAGGCTACTAACATTGACAATGACGACTGCCATATGCCTAACTTGGGTATACAAATTGAAGTCGTTGTATGAACTACCACTGGACAGTGAATTCAAACCAGAATTTATTATAACAATTGCATATCAATTCTTTAAATGGAGGTATTCAGACAAAGGATGGAGCATAGCAAGATAGAAAGAGCTCTATGAAACCCAACAACTAAAACTCATGATCGATTATATAAAGAACCACTGAGAGATTAAATGAAGAATAGAGGATTTAAAACGTACCCAAATCACAACGAGGAACGGAGGAATGAGCTCCTTTTCAATTTTTGGAATCGGGGGCGGCGTTGTATATGTATCCTGTGAGCGTGATTAACTTCTACTGTCGAACGAAAACAAAACAAAACGAAAATTGAATTGCCGATTGATCTTCTTCTCTGTTTCGGGTTTTAGCTAATTCGTCTGTAAGCAGAAGCAGTTCAAGGGTTGCTTCGATTAGCTGGTGAGCTCAATTGACGGTTGGAGATTTTAATTTGTTCAATTTTACCTCTTTGAGGGTTTCGTGTTTTTGTGAATTGGTGGTTCGATTCAGCCTGCAAATTTGATTTATAATTCGAATCGAAAAATCTGTGTTGGTTAATTTTATCTGATTTTTGTACAAAGGTGAGATTTTGGTCGTCAATTGAGTGACAAAACCGCACGGAGGAGTTTTTTTAATTGCCCCCATACTTCTAAAACCTTTTCATCTAGCTTCTTAAACTTTCATTTTGTGATTTTATTAGTATTTATGTTCTTCCATTGTTGGTTGATGAATCTGGCCTGAATTACAGTCAAGTCCGTTTGACGAGACATGAATATGTCACTTACCACCGTTTAATGAATTTATTAATGGATAGTTATGTCCACGTTATGTCAAAATTAACAATATGTATTAGCACTATGGGGAATTCTGAAAGGAAAAAAAAGAAAAAAAAAAACTGTCTATAACTCTCTCTTTAGAGCAAGACAAGATGAAATTTTCGTGTTAATATCTGCCACATGAAAAAAACATTGGTTTCTTAAGTAATAAAAGTGGGCATATATTGTTGTGATGGGAAGAGGAATTTGTTCGGTCGAGGGCATCAAAAAGCTTCAAATTTGAAAACTTTTGAGCATCTCATGGTGGTTGTATGGAGGTGGTATGTGGAATTGGGATCCAAGAGCTTCTTGGCATGAAAATATCGATAATATTGAGGATGCCTTAGTATAATGGAGCAACAAAGAATTTGGGGATTTGCAATGTGAGATTATTATGCTTTAGAGGAAACTAAACCAATTTTGGAGGTCATCTAACATGGGACATGTCAGTCCGGCCATTAGAGAAGCAGAAGAGAGGTTGAACCTTCTCTTGGATGTTGAGGCGACAATGTGGAGGCAGGGATCAAAAGTCGAATGGCATGCAAATAGGGATAGGAATACAACCTACTTCCATGCCTTTGCAAATCAGAGGCGACGAAATAACTTAGTGAAAAGAATCATGGGGCATGATGGACAGTGGGTTACTGATGTTGTGGAGATTGTTAATTTCATTGAAAATCATTTCCATGATGTCTATGTGTCTGCAAGGCCGAATGAAGTTGACATTGATAGCATTTTGGCACTGATTAAGAGCAAGGTTACAGTAGAAGTGAATCATGAGCTCTTGAAGACCTATACAGATGATGACGTGTGGAAGGCTTTGAAGGATATTCATCCTAACAGGTCGCCTGGACCTGACGGATATGGATTGGGGTTCTATCAGAAGCATTGGGCTATTGTTGGCGATGCAGTATGCAAGCTGGTGCTGGGAGTGCTAAATCATGGTGAAAATCCATGATGCATTAATGACACGACGATCGTGCTTATTCCAAAAGTAAAAGTTCCTTCTTCTCCTTCGGATTTAAGGCCGATTAGCTTGTGTAATGTTGTGTACAAGCTGATGTCTAAGTGCATAGTGAATTGTTTGAGGTCGTTTATGCCGGATGTGGTTTCAAAAAATTAGAGTGGATTTATTTCGGGGAGGTCCATATTTTATAACGTTGTAGTTGCCTTTGAAATAGTTCATTCTATGAAACTAAGAAGAAGTGGTCGAGATGGGAATATGGCTATAAAATTAGATATCTCAAAAGCTTCTGATAAACTTTGAGGGAGTTATATTGAAAAATGCATGTTGAGACTTGATTTTCATGTGCAGTTTATTGGACTTATTATGAGATGCATTTGTTCAGTGTCCTTTTCGATCCTTATCAATGGGGTGCGCTCTGACCGATTTACACAAGAACGAGGGATCGGGCAAGGTGATCCTTTGTCACCAATATTGTATGTCATGTGTTTAGAAGGGTTAACGACTATGTTGGATATTAAAGTGGAGCTTGGGTTGATTCGTGGAGTTGCTGCTTCAAAGACTAGGGATAAGGTATCGCATCTCCTATTTGCTGATGATAGTCTTGCCTTTATGAAAGCGTTTGATTCAACTTGTGATCATTTTATTTAGGTTTTGGAGATGTACAAGAAGGTAGATGGGCGGGTGGTGAATTTCAGTAAGTCAAGCTTGTTTTTTAGCAAGAACGTCTCAAAGGAAACACAAGGGCTGCTCAAAGCAAAGCTAGAAATTTCAAAATTGCTTGGAGACAGTACTTATTTGGGGCTGCCAATCATTATTAGGAGGAAGGAGCAGGTCAATTTTGAGTATTTGAGGGACAGAGTAAAGAACAAGGTGGCCAATTAGCAGGGGAAGCTGCTGTCAAAAGTAGGGAAAGCTACCCTAATCAAATCAATAATTCAATCGGTGCCTATGTTTCCCATGAGTCTTTTCAAGTTGCCTGATAGTTTTTGTGAGAACCTAGAAATGTATTGTGCCAAGTTCTTTTGGGGGACGGATAGGCAGAGGAAGATCCATTGGGCAACATGGAGGAAGCTGTGTGAGAAACCAAAAGATGGAGGATTAGGATTTTAAATCTCTTGAAGCGTACAACCTTGCATTGTTAGCAAAATAAGGTTGGCGAATAATGGAGAATCCAGAGTCCTTGGTGGCACGGGTCCTGAAAGATAAATATCATAAGAGATCTCACCTTTTTGAAAGCTTCCTATGGCTCGACACCTTCTGATATTTGGAGAGGGTTAATTGATTCCAGGGAGGTGATGTTAGCTGGAGGACATTGGAGGGTTGGGAATGGTGCTGACGTGTATGTATACCAGGAGAGATGAATTAAAAACTTGACTGACTTTAGGATTCCATATGGCGAGTAGGCATATATGAATTTACGAGTTCACAATCTTTTTGACTATCACACTAGGACGTGGAAGCAGATGAAGTTACGAGAGTTTTTCCCTGATGCAGTGGTGATGGTAATTTCTAACCCTCCAATTGGTAAGGTTGGGGATCAAGACATCTTAACTTGATGTGCTACAGAGGATGGTCAATATTCTGTCAAATTAGGGCATTACGTTGCTAAGGATTTTAGAGAAAATGTGGAGCAACATATTTTAAATTTTGGTTTCCAGCATTGGGAGACTTTGTGGAAGTTGCAATTGCCACCAGCCTTGAAGTTCTTTGCTTGGAAGCTGTGCAAAGGGTTACTAGGAACTCGAGACATCTGAATCATCAAGGTATAAACTTACCATCCCATTGTGAAATCTGTCTTGACCTGGAGGAGTCCATTTTGCATGTTATTAGAGACTGTTGTTGGGCTGCTTTGGTATGGAATCATTTAAATCTTGCTATGATTTGTCATTATGCTGTTGATAATCTCTTCTGCTGGCTAAATGATGTGTTCAATATGCTGTCATCTAAACAACTATGTCTCTTTATTGGGGCATGTTGGAAGATTTAGTGTAACCGAAACAAGGCCATTTTTTAGGTAGTGTGTGAGAGGGATATGATAGTTGCTAATGCTGTTCGGTTTTGGCTGAATGAGAATAGGCTATTGTCTCTGTTTTGCAGTGAGCACAGGCCTGCCAGTGTACTTAAATTGCTAAAGAAGTGGAAGACTCCTGCTAATGGTGTTATTAAAATTAACTTTAATGCCTCATTTGTTTATGGTGCATCAAGTAATAGATTCGGCTTCATTGCAAGAGACTCGAACGGGGTCATACATGTTGTTTTTGTAACTTTAGGACATGATGAGGACGTTTTGCAGGCCGAGACTATTGCTGCACACCAGGTACTCTTGTGGGTAGTAAGCATGGACGTTGAGCGTATAATTTTTGAAGGGGACTGTCTGATCTTGATTACTGATTTGAAGTAGCAGGAAAGAAGCTTTGCAAGTTGTGGTTTGTTTATTGGTGAAGTTAAAGCATTGACAATAAATTTTACTTTATGTTTTTTTCAGTTTATTAAAAGGGGTAGAAATAAAGCGGCATATTGTCTAGCTGCTATAAACTCAAACATGCCTCTAGTTTGTTTTATTTTTAATTTCTTGTCCTATGATGTAGCTTTCTAAATTTTTTTAGACGTTATTTAATACATATTGGCCACGGCCATCTTTAAAGAAAAAGAAAAAGAAAAAAGAGGGGATTGGAATTTGTTCTTCCATTTTATTTAATGTATGTATGTATAAGTATATTATAATGCAATGAATAATGAAACAATTTGTTCTCTTTATCGTTGGCAATTTAGATTCGATCCGCGGACATTCGTCAAATTTATTGTGGATTGAATTCGAATAAAAAAGTAGATTTTTTTTTCGAGTCAATGAGATCGAGTGAATATCCCATCTGTTCCATTACCAACCCACTAATTCTCTCATTTGATAATCATTATTCTAGAAATAAAGCCAGATGGCTGATTTTTGGACAAAACGAATTTTGACAAAGTGAACATTTTGTCCAAATTTCTTTTGTCCATTTATCATTACACATAAAGCTAATAGTAGAAAATGACCAACAACTTGGTGAATGGATTTTCAGAACAACAAAACAAAGGCATGGAGATGGTAGAGTGGATGAGACGCGAGAATGAGATACGACTGCTACTACACACAATATAACTGAACAAATTGTGGCCACTCAACAAATTGTTTTGCCCTTTTTGTCATTTCTTTTATGTTAAATGCTGGATATACTATTGGAATATTTTATATTCCTAATGTACTCTTCCTAGCGTGAAAAATACAATACATCAAAAAAGAAAAAAAAAATTGCTCGGAAAATACAAAGATTTATTTATTTATTTAAGACTTCATAACCAAAATCAAGCTAACTTGATTGTCAAGCTAACTCTGGGTCAAATTTCAAATGACCTAAAAAACCTATTCAAAAAAATACACCTAAAAAAACTTTTTTTTTCCCCTATAAACAAATCTACCTAACAAGTGAATTCCCTTTTGGGAAGGGGGAAAAACGATTTTTTTATTTATTAAAAATTAAAATGATATATATTCTGATTATATACCATTGGAGTATATTCTATGCATCTCCGTTAAATCCGGACGCTCTCTCTCTCTCTCTCGCATTAAATCATCCATCGAAATTCGAAAAACATTACACAGACAAACAGCAACACATTATTCCTTTCTCTTACAAATTAATCAATTTTGATCCTCTTCTCCGACCAGCCGGCGACCTTAGGTGAATTTCTTTCTGTTTTTTGAATTCTCTCCTCCTGGGTTTTCCATTTCTCTTTTGTTTTTTTCTTTTTCCAACGTCCTTATATATCGGCAATTGAAGCACATCCGTTAATAATCGGAACTGGGTTGACTTGTTTTCGGGTCAGTGTACGAAGAAAGGCAAAAATGGCTTTGCTTTTTCAATTTTCAAAGTTTCTTCCTTTGCTTTTTCCAATAGTCATTGTTTGTTGGGCGTTGAATTATGCACCCAGTTGATTGATTATTATTATTTTCCCAAATCTGTCCCCTTTCTTCACCTTAAATTATGGCTCGTCCTTCTGTCTTTGTGTAGCTTTGAATATGTACTATAGGGACAAATTTGTAATGTTAGTGCGTTTCTCCCAAATTGTCGGACCCAATTTCAATCGCTATCAAGCCCCCTAAATTGAGCAACCCTTATGAAATTGACAAAATTTATAATCAAAGCCTAACACTTGTCCCTCATTGATTGGTAGAAGAGGATTTTTCAGGGCCATTTCTTGGTGAATTTGACTGGTTTGTGTTTAATTTGCAGGAACGTGTAATTTTATTTTATTTTTGTGAGAAGAAGCTTCTTGTTGGTTGTTGTGAGGGTCACAGTCGGGCTGTCAAATGAACAATTGACAGCCCGATTAGCAGCTTTGACGCCCCTTTTGGATATCCAGGTAAGAATCTAGCGTGTTAGTTGACGAATATTCCATGTTTGACCATCATTCCTCCGTGTTTTCCATGTGCTTATTCAATCGTGGACGCTTTATAATAATAATATGCATGCAAGAACCAAACGGTTGAATTTGTTGCTACTTGTCAATTTGAATTGCATTGCTTAAAAATCTTGCAGGTGATTCCTTTCTGGGTTTTGTTTTCTTCCTTGGGTTCTGATATCGTTAAGTTTATTCAGCAAAAGGATCGCCTTTTTTTCAAACTCTGATTGGTATATAGGGTTTTGAATATGGGTACCTTGTCCGGAATCCTCCAACGGCCACTAGTTGCAGCCGCCGCTGTTGCTGCTGCTTCTGCTTCTCCCGACCTTTCTGATAGGTTTCAGATATTTAAATCGTCAAATACTTTTGAATCCTCCATTGCTAATCCAGTCCAAGAAGAGGGAAATTCTTCTTGGGTTTCAGATATATCTGTTTCCAGGCTAGCAAATTTGTCATTTGTGGCCAGAGTTCGTGTGCCTGTACCAAATATTAGGTTCCATGTTCCTAATTCAAGTTCTGTGGGTCCCAATTCATCGTATTCTTCTGCTGCTTCCTCTACCCTTGTTAGTTTATATCAGTCTGCAAAGTTGGCCGACGCATCAAAGCCAATTGCAGTAGTGGGAAGTGTTCCTAAATCGTCGTCGTCACCGGATGTTTCATACAGATGGCATTTGCCTGAGCCAAATACTTTTGATGTTTTCTGGGAATTCTGAATGTTCATCTGCAAAGTCTAGGACAGTGGTTGTTTTGCTGGGATGGTTAGGGGCAAAGCAGAAACATCTTAAGAAATATGCGGAGTGGTATACATCGAGGGGCTTTCATGTCATCACATTCACTTTTCCCATGTCGGAGGTTCTCAGGTACCAAATTGGTGGGAAGGCTGAAGAAGAGGTCGAATTGCTCGTGAATCATCTAGCTGGTTGGTTGGATGAGGAGCAGGGAAAGAACTTGGTTTTTCACACATTTAGCAATACAGGATGGCTGACGTGAGTTCTTTTTTTCCCTCTATCGCATACATACATACAGGCAGGCCATGCCTCCTGCTTTTAGCAAAGTTTTTTTTTCATCATCTTTTCTCAACTTTGCAGATATGGAGCTATGCTTGAGCTGTTTCAGAAGCAAGATCCTTCTTTGATGGGTAGAATTCGAGGTTGCATTGTAGATTCAGCTCCTGTTGCAGCCCCTGATCCACAGGTAATTGTTTTATGTGTCCACATTTTAGATTGGACTAGTCACATAATGATGCATAGCCTATTTGTTTCGTAGACTTTGGGTTTCCGTGCCTCCTCTTGAAACTGACAAGGTTGCATTTTTTTGTAGAAACTTTTAGTGACAAATTGTATTTAATT
This sequence comes from Rutidosis leptorrhynchoides, assembly GCF_046630445.1. NCBI lineage: Eukaryota > Viridiplantae > Streptophyta > Magnoliopsida > Asterales > Asteraceae > Rutidosis > Rutidosis leptorrhynchoides. Next base: position 55,878 of record NW_027266413.1, on the reverse strand, counting down.
CATCTTTCTCTTGAATTTTAGGTATGGGCTTCAGGCTTTTCTGCAGCCTTTCTTAAGAAACATAGCGTTGCAACCAAAGGATCAGCGAACTCGAAAGAATCACATGTGAATGTCAAAGTTGGTGAAAAAAGTGACGAGGAACCAAAACCTGCCTTGACAGAAGCAGCTCTTTTGATAATCCTAGAGAAGGTCTTTGGAGTTGTCTTGAATATTCCATCTGTTAGCAGGTAATTGGTTCGTCAAAAAAAGCTATTTTCAATACCTGTTAATTTGATTCATAGAGAAACTTTGTACAGATTTGAAATATATGTGGGATGGCATTCGAGAAACAAATCCATCACATAATTGGTGTTTGCTTGGATATTCAGTTTACATAATTCCTTTTGTACTCTTTTGTTGTTGCTCCGTCTCTGGTTCTGAACATTACATTGTTTCTCTTGCAGGAGGCTTTCTAAAGTAATAAATCAGCTTTCTTCGGGACAACCAAACTGTCCGCAATTATATATATACAGCAGTGCAGATAGAGTGATACCAGCTGAATCAGTGGAATCATTCATAGACAAGCAACGAAAAGCTGGGCTGGAGGTCCGGTCTTGTGATTTTGTGTCGACGCCTCACGTGGATCATTTTAGGAATGACCCTCATAAGTATACAACTCATCTCAGTCGGTTTTTAGAAGACTGTGTGCTTACTGATTGCAAAGGCCGATAAAGAAACTAAATTATACAATTCAATTATTTCCCCCATTGATTCTTGTTTGCTCAGAGCAAATGTACAATTTACAGAAAAGAGAAAAGTTTTAACTTATTTGTTTGAGATAGGTGATTCAATCCAACATAATGTTAGTGTCTGGCAGACTTTTGTCTTCTTTTGGGAATAACGTTCATTCAAACCAATGAAGAATATACTTTCTTTCTTTTTTCTTTTTCATTTCGTTGCTCTATTAGTACAGTAGAATTTGATTTGTCGAAATTTTCAGGCAGATAGTTATTTGCTACTTTGAAAATACTAAATTTCATTACATGGCAACTGGCTGGCAAGTGATTAGTATTAGTAAGTATGTGGTCATATCACATGGAGATGTTGTAGATAATCCATATACCCACTTAAACCCTACTGCCGAGTGACAAGTGATTAGGGACGAAAGAAGTGTGTTATATACACAATTACTCGAATATCAAACTGAAGTTGCTTCCCGTTCTAATCAATTCCAAAGAGGCATGCGAGAAACTTAACAAAAGTGGAAATACTTTATCAAATCAACGGACAATTATTTTGCTGCATCCAACAATACTATTTGAAGTAAAAAAATGCAAGTGTCTTATTTGACATTCTCTCCCCGTCACATCGGCGACAAATAAGCGAGCATTGGGGATAGTCTTAAAAACTGAAAGCATCCTTAGTGCCCATTGGGGATGTTACTCCCATTCAGGTTAAGGTGTTAAAATTCAAGGATTGAATAACATAAGTTTGAAAGAAGCTACTTTCTTATTTTGATTTCATCTCAATTGCTTATTACAAAACTATGTGAAGGTATATATAATTGTAAAACTAAAAGTAAAGGGAGACAACAAGTACTGAAAATCTATTCTAATATCTTCTTATACGTAATCTAGGTGTTTAGGGTGGCTGATCTTCTCCTTATGATGTCATTCTTTTCCCAAACAGTGAATCCTTGTGCAAGCAAAAGATTGTATCTTGTTGTGGAAGAAAGTGCAGCTGCAACAAGAGAATGGGCCGAAAGAGAGAATGAGGCCCAAATGGTTCAATTCCATTTAAGTATTTTGTGAATTCTGTTAATTGCTACTTCTATATGAATAGGTTGGATCACCACTTCCCCCATGTCACAAGATATGTTATTACTGCAATTTAGAATAGAGGTACATCTTTTGATGGTTTTAGTATTGGTCATATATCGGTGCTATGTTGTGTAAGTTCTTGTCCTTTTCCAATTTCAAACTCAGATATTTTTTTGTAAATTTATTCGTCTACAGAGATAGTCAAATTCTGAGTAAAACAATAATTTATATCTTGATTGCATCGATATAAGGTAACCTCTCATTTTCTCTAGATTTTCTCAAAATATGTATTTTTTTATAATTAGTTGGTTTCCCTTTGGTAATTGCAGACCGACTCCTTGGTTTATTTTATATGTGAAATTTTGTAAGTCACCCTAAAATTCAACATCACAATGTCATGTTTTGTGCAATTTTTCCCTTGCAAAGTCCATGCATACAAAAGAAGAACAAAATAGCTTTCTGCTATAGCAAGGTGTGGTGATTTTTTTAAACATGCTCCATTTGAAATTGATTTAACTATCTATTTTATTCTGTATGGATATCATATAATCCATTCAGAGATTTTAATAGAGAGTGAAAGCTTTACTGACCAAAAGGTTTTTTATGGTTAAATTTATTTTTTATAAGATTTTCTTATTTTTTTAGGATTTCTATTTTGATAATGAATTTATTAGAAAATGCTATTCATCATGTAGGAGGAGTACGCCAATATCATCCACACAAAAACACACTCAGGCATTATATATTTTCATTGAGATATTGAATTTGATTTTAAAATAAGATATGTTTGTTGGAATTAGATTTTTGACTTTATTCTATGTTCTTTCGCTCTAGCAGGTTTCTTATATCTTGTTTAAATTTTATTCATTTTGACTTTTTTCATGTGTTCACGTATTTAATTGGAGAATGAAAACTTCCAGTTTCATGTGTATTTATACGGCGCTCGTATGACATCTTTGAATAATAGATATGAAGAAGATCAGCTGGTAGATCAAAAATGTGAGAAACCCATGTAGTTAATTGCTTCTACGACTATAAGCTTTGTACAATTCATCTTCTAATTTATTTTTTCATGGATGCAACTTATCTGCAAAAGACACTATATGGGCGTTTCACAATTTGCATTTGTTTGATAAGTAATAAAACAGATAATTTATATCTTATGATCTAGTACTGTAGAAGTAACTTTTTCTTTGTTGAAATTTGAGGGTTGAAGAACACTTTTGGAAGAAATTAATTTTCTTATTGATTTAAGATTATATTGCTTTGTTGTCGTATATATATAATACAATTTATAAAATTAATAAAAATTATTAAAAAAAATAGCACAAAAATATCTAATCTATGCCCATACTTTTTTCATGTGATTTGTGATTAAACCATGCTTAATATGGGAAGAGCATGTTTAGAATGACTTGAGTTGTTGAAGTTGGATTATGGTGTATCAATCTAATCATGCCCATATATGTGTAGGAAGAAGAAATCTTCGGCTTTGCTTGAAGCACAAGCAACTGATGGAGAGAAGAGTTGGGCCGGCAGAGATGATGAAGCCTTGGGCCGAGATTAAGAGCGAGGCCCATTTCCGCAAAAGAAGCAAAAACGGTGTGTTTAGAGACGGTAGACACGCATCAAAACGCAAGAACTGATGTCGTTTTGTTTAGTCTCTTCTCTTCTTCTTCGTTATTCTTCCTATGCTCACACTTCCTCACCATTATTTCAACATTCTTCGTATACATATGGTGTTGTATTGAAAGTTTCACATTCAATGACATTTATAATGAAATTCTACTTCATTTATATATATATATGTAATTCTGCGATTTTTAAGGTGGGCCTGTGCAAAACAAGTCATGCGTATTAATGAGAATATTTAATAAATTATCATCTTCTTAAAATCTTGAGCTGATCCATTCATTTATCTGATAATATGATTATCTTATCATTAAAATACTCAATATGCTATTAAATTAACGTGTAAGAATGTTCTCTGATATAAATGCTGAGTAAGTAGTAGGTATCTTTTTCTTTTCAATTTCTTCCGATGTTCATGCTGCTTTAATATGGAGTATATTTTTATTTTATTTTCTTTTTCATTGGTTCTTACTAACATTTCCGTAACTAAATTAGTAATGCTTATTCGATCAATGCTTTAGTTCCACAAACAGAAACTTATTTTCAACCAGCCACGCCTATATTGATTATTGTCACAAGACCGCGAAAGGGAAAGAAATTCTTTCACTTCTCGCTCCAATCTGCCTCTGTAAAATCATTACACATCAACAAAGTAACAAAGACTAAAGAACAACCATGATCACTACGAACACAATCAATAATCATCATCCATTATAAATTAAGTATTTTTAGAAGAATTAGGCCACCAATAATATATTGGGCATTTGGGATTTTAGTATATATAGAGAGGAAGGGAAGAACGCAATTACTCTTTCGTCTCAAAATACATGATATTTTGAGTGTTTAATTTCTTTTATATGTACATGTATTTAGTTAAGATTTTTCATTAAATACATATTCATGTTAATAAATCTAAAAATCCAAAATATCATGTATTTTGAGATAAAAATAGTAAATTTAATAATACTTGGTTGAGGAGTTGGGTTACTTGTTGGAGCAGGACGAGGAGCAGATCGAGATGCAGACTTTCCTGTAAATATCATTAAATGGAGGAAAAATTAGGCATGGATTAAGTACTCGACACGATACAATATCGATATATACAAAATCTACACTTCAATCATGCAATTCAATAGCCTATAGCGTGAAAGAAACCTAACATGATGATCCCTCATACATCCCATGGCCAAAACAATCGAATTAATCCAAAAATTTACAACAGAAAACGATACTAAATTTGCGTGAAAAATCTTCTTATCTAAACAAATTCGAGATTCATCGATAGCTGAAATTAATGAAAAATATATATTTATATTTATATTTATGTATGGAACCCTAAACTGAAACCTAGCAAGTCAGTTTTTTTTTTTTTGCCAGTTTTTTTTCCTTTTTTTTATCATCAATCAATTCACTACCTCTCATGTGGAAATTTATGAGTCTTCTATTATATTGGACGGAATTTCAATTCTATATTAGCTTAAATTACTCAAGTTTAATTATATATATATATATATCTTCATAGAGGAGAGGGAAGAACACAATTAATAATACCTGGTTGAGGAGTTGGGCTACGTGTTGGCGCAGGACGAGGAGTAAATCGAAATCCAGTCGACTCCTCCTGCAAATTTTATATAGGCAATAGAGAGGTTTTTGAATTTGTTTCAATTATAATTTAATTGTAAATTTTATTGTCAAATCAACATTCGACACATGACGTTTTATTAACGAATAGTAATTTGACACATATATTTAAAAATTTCGAGTTTAATTAGGAATCAATTTATAATTTTAAATCAATCATATTATTCTTTTTCCGTATTCTAATTAGGAAATCAAAAAAAAAAAAACGTAAGGATTCCTAATAAAATTTTACCGATTACTTTTTCCTAATATAATAATTTTATTTCTAATTAATTTCCTATCTATTATTTAAAAAAATATTCCTAATAAAATTCATACATTCTTTTTTTTCTATTCCTAATTAAAACGGGTACATCTACCATTTTGCTATTCCAACGGATATATTATGAAAAAACATAATTCCTAACTAAATTATAATATATATTATTTTTTGTTATTTTTCCTTAAACTATTATTCCTCATAAAAACCCGTTATATATATTTTTTCATTCTTAATTAAAACGATCACATATTATTTTTCAAACAATAGGAACAACCAAATTTATTAGATGTAATTATAAATTGTATTATGAAATCTTGATACATAACTCTTACCATTTGCTATGTTTATCATTTTTGAAAGCAAAATAAATTTTAAATTTAATAGGATTCTATATTTTGAAATCAAATCAAAATAATTATAATTGATATAAAGTTAAAATAATTATGTTTTGATAGATTCAATAATTTTTAATACAAGTAATTATTATATAATATATATTTAAATTATTAATTTTTAAACATACTGTCCAACAGATGGATCCACTGACTAGTATTGAAAGAAAACTTAGCCATGGATTACTCTACACGATATATACAATTATCGATTTAAAAATCCAAACGTTAATCATGCAATAGCCTATTGCGTGAAAGAAAACTAACACCTCACCCAAAACGATCTAGTCCAAAAAATTTACAGCTGAGAAAGAAAACTAAATTTGCGTGAAAAATCTTTTTCATCTAAAGAAATTCAAGATTCATCAATAGCTGAAAACTATTGAAACTGAAATCCAGCAAGTCAGTTTTTTTTGGCTAGTTTATTTTCTATCATCAATCAATACCTCATTGACAGAAGTAAGAAAAATCAAACTAAAACCCCTATATATAGAATATGAAGTCATACCTCCAAAGCTTCGTCGACGAGCCATTTTGATTAATTAAACTGAAGACAGACTAAAGAAATTGCTAGCAATCAAATTAAAAAAAGAAGTTTTTCACGGATCTAGAAATCTTTATTGTTGTAATATAGGGTTTGTGTTTTGTATTGGTCCACACTCCAAAATGGGAAAATCGATCCGAATATGTATTTCCCCTTGGCCAAGAAATACTGACGTGTCTTGATTATAATTAATTTAACGAGTTTTTTTCGTTTACAAAAAGAAAAAATTGATTTGACAATTTAACGATCAGTTTAATTTACTGCCAAGTGTGGTAACTATTCCCCAATTATACCTAGAAACTACAACATGCATAAGCTTAGAATTAAAATTTAAAGGCATAGAATCACTAAGAACTAGAGCCGGCATTCCCACAATGTTATTTTATTTTTTGTTTTTTTGGGTTACTAAGCTTAGTTGGAGTTAGAATTAAGAAACCCTAGTTGCTAACCAGTGTCCTTGCCACTCTTATATAGTCGTTCGTACTTCGTAGTTCGTATCAAATCATCATCATCAGATTTACATGTAATATCATCATGTATTTTTCCCATCGACCGATTCCTCAAACAAAAGCAGATGTATACAAACGTACAAGTGAAAAAAGTTTAACTTATTTATTTGAGATGGGTATTGTTGTTCAATGCAACATAATGTATAGCAGCAGCGCATACTTTTGTCTTCTTTTGGTGATTAATAACATTGAGATAAAGGAAGGATGGTATACTCCCTCCGTACCAAATTAGATATAAATTAGTAGATGCATGTGGCTAAAACCACAAGACGCTTAGTCATATCATGTTATTCCCTTCTTCCGCCAATTATCTATAACCTGTATTTGATCGTTTCTTTGATTCGTCGATGTAAATTGAAGGGCACAAGACTCTCTATAAAAGTTTGAGGGTCTCACTGTTTGAAGTCATAAAGCTAATTACCTGTTAAGCAATTTATATTTCGCTGCTAATCAAAGCTTGTTCACCTGTTGTTACTACATTAGGACGTGATGTATACAGTGATAAGTGATGATGTGTTAGGAAGGATACTATCAAAATCCTCTAATGTCAGTGATAAACTTAAATGTCAAAACTTTAAGGAAGGATGTCAATTTTCAGTCCAAGAGTCGACTCTATTATCATGGCCACCACTTGCCAGCAATTTTCCATTTGATGAGAAGTGGCAACAGATGACTTTGCTTGTATTGGCTCGAACAACAATTACCTCGGTAAACGTGAATCCTACACAAATGAAAACTATTAGTGTAGGCGACGAAATAAGATCAAATTTCCATAGAATGGCAATTCTAAAGAACAAATACCTATGTTAAGATCCATACAACGACCCATTGCATCTCTAGCATCTATGTCATCATGGGATAAAAAAGACTCCACATTATCCTCAAGTGATCCATATAAATGATCCATATAAGACTGCAATTCAATATCTTTATCATCCCACTGCCAAAAATAAGGAATGGCAAATGAGATTCTCACGAGCCAGGAATTTGTTTTAATTCCTTAAACCGATAGAAGAAAAGTTTCCACTCACCAGCTGATTCGAAGGAGAGGTAAGAGTTACAGGACCATCAAAGCCAAACTTCATTAAAGGCTTGGAAGAAGAAGTACCAGTGTCGGGCATATTAGCAGACATTGATATCACATCTCCAAGTTTGTGAGTTGATGGTGTTGACGGAGCTGAACTGGGGGAAGCCTTGATAGTATTAGCAGTTCCTGTGCTGTTTGTCGGACTGGAAGACGACACTGGCTGTTCCCTTTTTCTCCCTGTCTTGTTTTTTGAAACCTTAAAATTGCGTTCAGGAACAAAATCATGTTAGAAAGCAAAAACGACCGAAACCAAATCAACCCGAAGCGTTTTGAAAAGGCTCAGACCTGCTCATTTCCTCGAAATGAGTTTGACATGCTACCATCCATTGTTACACTGCCAGCCCCACCCATTTTATCTTGCTGAAGGACATTATGATTTGAACTTTGAGATTTGTGGATTTGAAAGTGTATGCTGCTGAAGATGTTGGTGTTGAGGATTATTCTGTTGGTGTTGCTGCTGTTGCAACTGAGTCATTTTCAACTGCAAAGAGCAGATTTTTTGTAAAATAAAACTATGCAAAAAATGGGAAATTCAATAGTAATTTAATCCATACATCAGTAAGTATATGGCTGCACCTTAATAAGCACGTCTGTATCACGTTGCATCATAGGGTTTCCACCTCGTAAAGGTGATCCAATGGTTGAAACGACATCACCAAGGGAGTTATCTTTTCCAAGAGCCATATTTTTATTATTTAAAAGCATTCTCAGCCTCCTGCTTTCGTCACTTGTAGATGGAGATGTCAAACTATGTTGTGCAAGCATAAGTTGTTGTTGGTGTTGGGGTAGTATTTGAAGTTGGTGAAATGGTTGGGGGGCCTGTATATATGGCTTTTATTGCTCAAGAAGTCCAGAACGAAGCTGATCCAACCCCTAAGACAAACCAATCGTAAAACTGTATTAACATGAAATGTTAAAGACTTCTTTATATGTGTACAAGATTGATCTCAAATCTTATGATTCACTTACAGTGAGTGGCCATCCTTTTAAGGTTAAATTATTGCTACCTTGGTTTGATCCTGAAACAGCACAATCTCCAATGTCAACCCTAAATTTAATGGAAAATATAAAGAAAATAAATTTTGTAATGAAAATAAATTCAAATTGAGTATGCATAACGTACCAGGAATTCCCAATAATGATCCTTCTGTTCCAGCAGTTGTAGGATGCAACACTAAATTGATTTCGCTCTTAATGTTCAAAAAAAATGAAAATTCAGAGCCAACATTATTACAAAGAGATAAATTAAAGCTACAGATTAGTAGAACATATTTATATAGATACTTTACTAGAGCGGAACCAGACAGTTGTTGATTACGACCTTGAACTTAAGGGGGCATAGCACCAGATGTAGCATGTAGGGATAGCAATGGAGCGGATTCGGGACGGATAGTACTATCTCCACCTCCGTATCCGTTTAAAATAATCACTATCCGTCTCCATATCCGTCATGGATAAAAAATTATATCCGTCTCCGCATCCATGTCGGGTAACGGATATCCATAGATTTTTTTATTCATCAGTTTCTTCGAAAATTGAACATTAAATACACAAAAAAATCAACCGAAAACTATTTTATTTATTAACCAACGATAGTTATATTTTTTTATAATTACACTAAACATTTATGAAATAAAATTGGTGCAACTTAACAAATAATAAGATATCGATATAGCTATATTTTATTGGATTGAAAAACAATATTTATAGTTATCTTATCTGAGCGGATATCCATGGATACATCCGCGGATAAAATTACGTATCCGTCCCCGCCTCCATTTATGAAGTGGATAAATTTTTCTATCCGCCTCCGTATCCATGGGGATTTTTAACCCTCCAAATCCGCTCCATGACGGATTAAATTTAACGGATCTCCACGGATTCGGATAGAATTGCCATCCCTAGTAGCATGTAAGATTTGTTTGAAATTGTGCATACAATTAAACGAACCAAAGAACTCATTTAAATTATAAATACTAATAATTCAAAGTACAATTCAAATTGAGGAGCATTATTCTTCTATGAGTTATGTAAGACTTAGCCTCTATCAGCTTCTTCAATTCGTTAAGCATTATGGTCGTAGCTGATCTAGTATTTCCTTACTCAGATAATTATTCGTTGTCTCTGCAAATCAAAGAAATCTATTGTAGTCTCACAACACTATCTTTTAAAAGTGTTAACGACTTAACGTGTGAATCCAACAAAGTTAAAATTGAGAGGAAAAAAAATATCCCAAGTTTTTTAATGTCATCAGCTGAGTGATTTGCTCTAAAATATCCTCATCAAATGCAGAAAAAACCTTGAAAAGAATAAGTGAATCGACGCACCAAATAGAAACACATCAAAGTCGAGCTAGAAAAGACCATAAAGATTGCTCGAAGAATGGTGAATAAACAAACGCAAACAACAAATCGAGAATCATCAAAGAGCAAGATACATTTTCAATGCAAAACGATCAACAACACATTTAATTAGTCAGACCGCAAGGACGCCAGATGCAACATTTCAAGAATAGAAATTGGAGGAATGATTTAAAAAATAACAGACAGTGATCAAAATTAAGAACAAACCGCAATCAACAGAAAACATACATATACAACTAAATCGGATCGGACAATCTAAACATGGTAGAGAATCGTGTAGGAATTATAAATTACATGAAGATTACTATTAGAAAATCTGACCTTACTCATCCTTTCCAATACAAAACTGAAACAAAAGGAGTGTTGAGTGCCTAATATCTCATTTCGTACCTAAATTGAGTTAAATCGCCTATAAATAAGAAAAATCTCCTCTTGAACATAGCTAAACTAATAAAAAATAAAATCTCATTATACATGTCCTTTCCTCAGCTCAAGTGAACTTAATGTCAGAAAGTCAAGTGAACTTTCCGTTGCTTCTGAAAGTTTCAAAGAGAAAATAATTGATTAAAAGTCATTTAGAATTACAATTCATGGAAATCTTTCAAAACAATATAGCTAATTAGGCGGATTTCTACCCTCCTGCTTAAATATTTAAAGAATATTATGGATTATTTAAACTTTTTTTTTTTAGTTGTTGCTGTGAAGAAATATTTGGCAATTAAAATAGTAAAAGCTTAAAGTGATGCTTGCTTACAAAGGTTGAAAAAGAACTAAAACTCCATTAGTAGAACAATGATTCTACACAATCGAAACTTGACAGGATAATATTTTCATATTTTCTCAAGGTATGATTTATACTGAAGCAGTGTAACCTTCATATGAAATAAATCACTTGGCTATCACCTGTTTTCGACTCATGACAACTATTGTATTCTCCATATCAACAATTATGTCCCCTCTTCCTATAAAAGAAGAATTAAATGAGAAGATCAAAAGCATAATGAAAGCAATCGCCAAAGGTGAATTATGTCCAATTCTCTATCAAAATTCTTATCTTAATTGGTGATCATTTGATATGATTGATCTCATGATGTATGCAAACAACGACCAGAATATTACTACAATATTAGTGAAACAGTAATATAAAGACTCAAAAATTCAACAAAAATAACTCACATAAGAGAAATAGATGAACTTGATGGAACAGAGGATGATTCTCAAAATGTTAAAATCCGGCTTTAGGTTCCCATTCTTTATGTCTTGAATCTGAAAATATAGAGCCTCTTTAACACATATGTCATTTAAGTGCATCCTGAAGCTTAGAAAATGAAAGCTCCACCATGTCATTATTTTGTGTAATCACAGTGAAATTCCTCCTGCCATTCTGCGAAGAAAAATCAGATCATGTTTTGTGACAATCAATTTATGGAAAATACTGTAAATAACTTTCAAAATGCCATTGTTGATACTTGATTGTTACCTAAAACATTCATCAGACTTCAAGAAAAATAATGTAAAAAATATGAAGCTCATCTTAATCATGGAAAATTTTACAAGTTTGTGCTCTATTGGTACAATGAAGATAAAAATGTATATATAGGTTCTTACTTCTTTTTCATCAAGTATCAGCTCTAACGGCTCGTGAAGGTTTCTACAATTATAAAATAAACATCATTTCAACTATCTATAATCACATGTTCTCAATTTTTAATATAAGAAAACTGCACATGGAGATGCGAGGACTATGGACAGAGAATAGCAGCATCTAACAAAATATTACATGCAGAACATTTGATTTTTCTGCATTCCTCATTACACACCTAATAACTTACTTTAATGGAACATATATAGAGCGTATCACATTTGCACTTCCAGCCTTCAAGTTCATAGTTAGTGACTTTGTGTACAGCACACCAATACGAACCAACAAACTGATTAGTCTGGAAAATACTTAAGTCCTTATGTCTTGAAAAAATTTTAAAATCAGCTAGAGAGAAAGCAATATACAATGCTGGAAACACCTCCTATGCTACCAAGACAATCTTACCATTGACATCAATAATAAATCCAAAGAATTCATGAGAATGATTTCTTGCTAGCAGAGGAAGATCGGTTCACCGTCGGCGAAACTTGAGAGAAGAAGGTCAGGGTCTGTGCTCCAATCCTTATTCCAATTTATGTCATGATCCGAGGAGAGCGTTGCTGTGGTCGAAATTCGATGGAGAGAGACTTGCACGACATCGAGATGGAGAGAAACAGAACAGTCTAGAACTATGTATTGTATAAGGAAGGGGAAGGCGACAGAAGTGGAACGACCACGGTACGAACGCTTTTCGGTAGAAGAAGAGGGCATCACAATCCTATTTTCATCAAAAGTGTAGAGGATAGAAAGAGAATTGGAGAGGAAAAATGAAGAAGAAAGGCGATGGAGAAGAGTGTAGAAGAACAGAGTTGTTGTATGAGGGTGAGCCCACAATAAACTAAATAGGTCTACAAACGGATGACCAAGATGCGTCAAAAGACAACATCGGACGGTAGAGATGAAGACACTGTTCATAGACTGTTAACTCCATAATCTAATGATGCAAATTGCATGTTGAAGGAATCAAAGGACCAGATTGATTCAGTATTGTTAAACTGTTGGAATGGGACACCTCAAATTAGATATTCAATGAAGGTAATATAAACGTAATTTTTTGTCTCAAATTACATGTAAATTTTGACAAGTTTAAAAAACATCAATTGTATTTATCCATTATACCCTCAGCAACTTTACCATATTTATCCACATGTCCTCCATGCACTTTCCTCATATATTTAGTTATTAATTGTAATTTTAAGGGATTTTTAATCTATATAATCATTATTATATTAAACAATTAACTTATGTGATAATTTTCTTGATTTATGTAAAATTACAAATATTAATATTTAATTTAAGACGGAAAAAATATATATTTTCTCACTTTTTCATGTTTGGAATTTGGTCATTTTTTACTTTATTCTAAAATATAATCAAACGTGGATAGTTTATCTGAAATAGTATAACCGACCGATATCCAAAGCCCAAGCAACTCACTATTCTGAATTCTGATCAATACTTGTAGAAATTTTGCCAGATGGAATTTGATTAGTTATGAACTTTCGGCAGATAGGTGAAAGTCAATCTATATTACTCTTTCCATCTCAAATTGGATGCTAATTTAGAGAATTTCACACAAATCAATAAAACATGTTTTTTAGTTAATTTTCAACGTAATTGTGATTGTATGGACTAAAAAATTCTCATGGAATATGTGGGTGAAGATGGTGAAGAAGAGTACATGAGAGTCATGAGGGTGAAGATGGTGAATGTGGTGAAGGTATAATGAAAAAACATAATTAATGTTTCTTAAACTTGTCAAAATTTACATCTAATTTCGGACAAAAAATTATGTTTATTTTAGCATTTAATTTGGGACGGAGAGAGTATACATATAAATAATAGTAGAAGATATGCTATAATTATTTGCCGCATCAGCTCAGCATTTGTGTTCTTTATAGATTTGACACATAAAGTGAAGATCATATATGATGCGGAGATGATCTTTAATGCTTTCTTAATTAGTTTACATTTTCATAGGTTTTTCTTCCTTCGTGGCCCTACATATCACAAGAGGTTATTGGGAATTACTTTTACTTTTTCAATTTTTTTTTATTTTTTTAATCGATAGTCGTGAGACTAATCATTCGTTTTAACTATCATAACATAAAATGATTAAAAAATTAGATATAATTTTTTTAGTTGACTTATCGATTAAGAGACGAGACGCTAAATTTATTTTTTAAATATTAATTACTCAGAAATTGTGATTTAAAGGCATGTGGTGATCCCATAACTCTTTTGAACATGATCACTTGATCATAATTTCTTCCCAATTGGTGAAAGTAATTATGCATAGTTTTTTATTTTTAATTTCCAGTGATCTTCAGTTTTTTTTTTATACTAAATTTTTTAGTATAATTTCTATTTTTAGAAATAGATATATGATAAAGCAAAGGCCTTCTAAAGATTTGACATCATGAGATATATATCATTATTTGGATTGTATTTTCCAAATCATACTAATATATATATATTGAAGGAATGAATGAATTATTCATGATATAAAAGTTTGTTTTTTTGCTTTGATATGTTTTGTGTTTAGATCATCATACCAAGCATTTTATGACTATATTAGCTTGATAATCTAGCTCTTGAAATGCAATGAATGTATAACTTCTTCAACCCGGCATTTTAATGCAATTATGCATTTGATGAGTTTAAGTCTCAATCCCACATGTTAATTATGATGATCATATGTTTTTGATAAGACAACTGCTCTATTCCATCTTATTTTTTATAAATGCAAATTTTAATTTCTATTTTCTTTAGTAGGATCCGTACTTATCATGTTCTATCATATAGAACCTGTCAAGATTTTAGTAGAATTAACACTGATGCTCCACTCTTTCGGCATTCGAGCAGCTGGGGACTCGAGACTATGATCAGGGACACAAAAGATTCCACAATTTGCTATCAATCAAAGTTTGAATCGGCATATATGGAAATCACTTTTGCTCAAGCTTCAACACTTTTAATAGGAGTTCTTTTAACTAAATCGCTTGGCTTATCATGTTTTGTTTGAATCCGAAACATTTATGGTGGTTAATGACGTCAGTAGCATTGGCCAGTTCTTTTTGTCGTGCAGGATTATCATTGGTAGGATTAGATTTCTAGTTACCACTTTTATATCATATGTATTTAGTTTCGTGCCGAGATCCAATAATCAACTTATCCATAACATAGCTAATCTTAAAAATAATGAATAAAATAGATTATTAGATTCTTTGGTGGATGTAGAAAAACAATTAATCTAATTCGAGAACTCCTTTTGATTGTTAAAAAAAAAAAAAAAGTTTCAGTAGAATTAAAAAGAGAAAAAAAGTCTGCAGACTTATTGGAGATCAACAACTATCTTTGCTACATATTATGCTACAGTTCAATTAGTATGTAACTTCCTTTTCCACTATTCTTCAAGTTAGTGGGGGAGCCACACTAATTTAGGGGTCATAAAATATGATTTAGCATATTAAATGAACTCATGAAAACACAAACTCATCAAACTCAATTACCACTTATTTTATCTTATGAGTTTGATGAGGTAGTAATCCATGAGTTACTTTAGCATTGCAGTACAAGGAGGGCCTTTCCAACAAATCTGAATATAATGGGGAAAACCATTACCTCACATGGGTTTGGTTGTATATAATCTACATGAAATCCTATGTCATATACAATGTACTCAAATGTTAAATCAATTATGTTTCTCGTTCTAGTCAAAGTCGAGAGTGTGGCATGCAAGAACCTTAGGAAAGGGAAATATCAAACCAAACAACAAAACAAGTATACTGCTTAATGATGCATCCACCAACATTTTAAATATTCAATATCATGAAAGCTTAACATCAAAAAAAAAATATCATGAAAGGTGTTGCTTAGTAGCTGTCTGATACATTCTTTCTTATTCAGGACAAATTCAGTTTTGCATTCATCAGCTCGAAACCATACATATCAAGAATAAATTAAAAGAAGTAAAAACAGGCTCTATTTGCATTGCAAAGACGTTAAACTTAAACAGTAAGGGAAGAGCCAGAGTTCCTCCTGCACTCGGACAACATATCCAAGTAGAACTGACACTTGCTGATGTCGGTTCCGTAGAAGTTAAGGCACTGCAACAAAATATATGCGAAACATGAGTGGCTAACTTCCAAAAACCTTTCACGAAACTCTTCAAACACAAAAAGTATGGAAAAAATAACACTGAAATGAAAACAGGATGCTAAATAAAACACACATGACAAATCCATACAACAAGCTTATTACCATTTTACATGTAGTATACAATGATGTGCCAATCTTTACAAGAACCATATTCTACTTAAATGTATTAATTTTCCAGTTTTATTTCAAATAATAAATTTGTCCAGGAAATGTTTATTGAAGCAGAAAATATTATAATCATGAAGAACAAAAAGGGTCAAAACTAAAATTTGTAGAAAGAGAAGTTGGCCATACATCTTGGAAGCTCTTGTTTTGAACACTGCATGCATCAGAGCCGGTAACACTGTTTGTGGAAGGAGCCGGGGCAACTTCAGAGGCCACATTTTCATGTTGAATAGTACGAGGACCCATCACAGAGTCCACAGCTCTGTGTGCCATTGCACTTCCAGTTCCGAATGCCATTCCTGGGAAAACAAAATATAGTAAACTGAAGAGTAAACACCAACAAGCTTGAGCCAAAGGATATATCATATATGTATGAATGATTTACCAGTATGACATGATTTCAGAAAGGGAGAACGGAAACATAGGCAACAAAAAAAAGAGAGACCATATTCATACCCTGAGCTATGGTTGATCCGATGCCTCCGAGCAAGGAACCACCACCAGGCTGAGCAACCGCTGGTGGAGGAGCAGGTTGTGCTGTATGAAAAAAGTATCAAACCAATGTCAATATAGAATATAGCTAAGTATAGTAACAAAACTTGCAGAAAGTTAGAAATTCTTTTGAAGATAATTTAAAAAACGAAACTTGGTACATTCATTTCTGGAAGAACACAATGTTACCTTGTTGAGGAGCTGGGCTGCGTGCTGGGGCAGGACGAGGAGCAGGTCGAGATGCAGACCTTCCTGCAAAGATCATGGAGAAAAAAAATTAGGCATGGGTTACTCAACACGATAAAATATCGAAATACAAAAGTTTAATCATACAATAGCTAGGTATATAACCAAAACCAAATATTCCATCTATGAATCAAATCGAATATACATCCCAAAACAATGAAATCCGAAAATTAACGACAGAATGGAAAACTAAATTTGCATGATAAATCATCTGATCTGAGATTCATTTCGTTCAGAAATTGAATAAACAAAAACAGATTCTAGAATCATGAATACCGCATTAATCAAGAGTAAGTAAAATCAAACAAGAAATATGAATTCCATACCTCCAGAGCTTCGTCGAGGCATTTTGATTGGTTAAATTGAAGACTGATTGATTATAGAAAATTTTCAAGCAATTAAGCAAACAAATACTTAAATATAATCTTCTCACGATCACGAGGTGTCGATCGAATAATAGTATTTGTAGGCTTCGTGGTTTTGTTTTGGTCCAAACGCCAACGGGAATGGCTGTTTCCCCCTCTCCAAGGAAATACTGACGTGTCGAATTTTAATTGGTTGGTTCAGCTAGTTTACAGGTGGTTATTGTTTGACTAGATCAAACTCCAAGGATATTCCCGATTAATCTAGAAACTCCAAAGGCGATAAGATTTAAATTTATTTATTAAAGTATTAAACACATGGTATTTTGTAACTATTAAAAAGTCCTTCAATTAACATCAAAAAAAACAAAAGTCCTTCAACACAAAATTTCCATGTCGAGGGCCCCTTCTTAGTTTTTAATTTGCAGAACACCCCCAATTTTTGTCCGTTTCGATCTGAAAGGCTCCCGTTTATTTTAATCACGTGACGTCCGGTCAGCAAAATCAACGACTTAAAGTAGCGAGACTTTAGGTTTTACGAACTCCAATTTAGTCCCTGTACTATTGTTAATTGGGAAAAACTCTCTTCCAGAGCGTTAGAGGGATGTTTTACAACCACCTGTCATACAAATTGACATGTGATAATTGTTTGGTGTATAATTTTAATTTAATATTAAAAGGCTTTGGATCGACCTGACTTTTTAGAGAGGAAAGCCAGTTCATGAATGTAATCCGTTGAATGGTCTCGATGGAAAATATTAAAAAGTATTACAAAGTCATCCTTAACAATTTTTTTTTTTTAAAAGAAATTGTCTCATTTCAATTATTGTATGGTCGTAGAAAAATCTACTAACGCAGGAGATAAATTTAAGAGTCGACTCATCAATAATATGATTTGTTTCGATGCTTTTTTTTTAATAATTCATGAATCACCCATCGTCACGATCAAAAAATGGAGTACGTAGTCGATCAAATTGTTTTGTACAAATTAGTGGTTTCGTCTGTTGGACGGATAATCTATACATTTAAAAATTAATAATTTAAATATATATAATATAAAAATTATATAATAATTATTTGTATAAAATATTATTAAATCTATGTAAAATATTATATCAAAAAATAATTATTTTAAATTTATAACAGTTATATTATTTTTATTTGATTTCAAAATTTACAATTCGTATTTAATTTAAAATTTATTTTAATAAACATAAAAAAAGGTAAAAGATATATATCAAGATTTGATTTCATAATAAAATTTATAAATGCATCTAATTAATTTAATTGTTTCTATTGTTTGAAAAATAATATATGCACGAAGAATATAAAACACTATAACGGATTTTTATGATGCATAATAGTTTAATGAAAAAATTAAAAAAAATACATATATTATAATTTAATTAGGAATATTTTTTTAATAATATGTCCGTTTGAATAGGAAAAAGGAAAATATGTCCCATTTAATTGGAATACAAAAAAAGATTATATAAATTTTATAAGGAATAACTTTTTAAATAATAAATATGAAATTGATTAGGAATAAATTTATTATATTATAAATAAATAATTGTTAGAGTTTTATTAGGAATCATTATATTATTATTGTAGTTTGATTTCTTATTTAGAATAGAAAAAAAATAATATCATTGACTTAGAATTGTAACTTGAAACCTAATTAAACTCAAAATTCTAAAATACAAGTGTCAAATTACTATTCATGAATAAAACACCATGTGTCGGATGTTGATTTGATAATAAAATTTGCAATTGAATTTACTATTAGAACAAATTTAAAATTAAAAATCTCGCTATTGTATATAAGATAAGACAAGTCAGTGGTCCCGTCCGTTGGATAGAAAGTTCGTACCTTTAAAAAATGAATAATTTAAATATATATCATATAAAATACATAATAATTATTCGTATTAAACATGATTAAATCTATGTATATATTATATTAAAAGAGAATTATATTAAATTTATATCATTTATAATTATTTTGCTTTGACTTCGAAATCTACAATCCTACTAAATTTTAAATTTATTTTGTTTTTAAAAATAATAAACATAGTTAAAAGGTAAAAGTTATATATCAAAATTTGATTTCATAATAAAATTTATAATTGCATGTAATCAATTTAGTTGTTCCTATTGTTTGAAAATTAATATATGCTAACTTTAAAATATATATATATATGCTTGTTTTAATTAAGAATAAAAAAAATATATATAATGAGGTTTTATGAGAAATAATAGTTTAATAAAAAAATAAGATAAGATAAGATAAAATAATATATATTATAATTTAATTAGGAATTTTTTTTTTAATAATATGTCTGTTTGAATAGGCAAAAAGAATATGTCTCCGTTTTAATTAGGAATCGGAAAAAAAATCTATGAATTTTATTATGAATAATTTTTTAAATAATCGATAGGAACAAATTGAAAAAGTCTCTCTACTATCTATAAGATATCAATTATAATTATTTTAATTTTATTTTAAAATCTATAATCATATTAGAACTAAAAATTTATTTTGTTTGAAAAATAAAATATGACCATTTTAATTAAGAATAGGAAAAAATATAGAGGATTTTTATTAAGAAGAATAATTTACTAAAAAAATTGAAAAAATAATATATATTTTAATTTTATTTAGGAATAAGTTTTTTAACAATATGCCAGTTTGAATAGGAAAAAAAATATGCATTCTTTTTAATTAGGAATAGGAAAAAAGAATATAATAGATTTAAATTAAGAAAATTTGTTAATTAAAAAATTAGAAAAATATATTGTATTATAATTTTATTAGGAATGTGTTTTTATTGTGTTTTGATTTCCTAACTAAAATAGGAAAAAAAATATTATTGACTTAAAATTATAACTTTAAACCTAATTAAATTCAAAGTTTTAAATTAGGAATGTAGTTTAATAAAATAATTAGAAAAATAATAATATATATTATTATTTGATTAGGACTACTTTTTTTTAACAATATGCCCATTTGAAGTAGAAAAAAAAATAAAAAATGTATCCGTTTTAATAAGGAATAGGAAAAAAAATATAATGAATTTTAATTAGAAAAAAATGTTTAATAAAAAAAATTATAAAAAATATATAGAGTATTATAATTTTATCAAGATTTAAAAAATAATAATGGATAGAAAAGTGATTAGTAATAAAATTATTATATTAGAAAAAAGTAATTGGTAAAATTTTGTTAGGAATCATTATGTTTTTATTGTGTTTTGATGACCTAATCAGAAAAGGAAAAAAAAATTAATATCATTGACTTAAAATTATAACTTAAAACCTCATTAAACTCAAAATTCTTATATACATGTGTCTAATTACTATTCCTTAATAAAATGTCAAGTGTTGGAAGTTGATTTGACAATAAAATTTGCAATTGAATTTGTAATGGAATTTGTAATGGAAACAAATTAAAAAAATTTCTCTATTGTCTATGTATAAGATAAGATTAGAAAAGGAAAAAATAATATCACTTATTTAAAATTATAACTTGATTCCTAATTAAACTCAAAGTTATAAAATACATGTGTCAAATTACTATTCGATAATAAAATACCATATCTCGTGTGTTGATTTGACAATTGAATTTGTAATTGAATTTGCAATTAGAAAAAATTTAAAATTAAAAGTCTTGCTATGAAATTTTACATTTTAGATTTTGAGTAATGCACAAATACCCTCCTCGTCACATTCACTTGTTGGCGCCTCGAGAAGAAATGTGGGAATACCTACTACATTGCCTACTGAAGAGACAAATCGTGGTCAAGAACATGGAAATAGGGCTAGTCCTTCGAGCAGTTGGATTTCTTCACTGCTACATATCTCTTCTGCCAAGTGATCACAAATTTAATAAATTTGGTCCGTAAATGACTAAATCTTGAGTTGGAGATACATAACTTGTCTTTATCAAGAAACCAACAGTTGGTTGTCTTGATATTCTTAATTTTGATTTTAGCCCCTGCAGAAGATTATAGGGATTCATATTGTAGGGCGCTGTAACGGTATGTAATGAAATGGCTTCATAAGTTTCTGCTTGTATAATTAATTCAGAAGCTTCTTGTGTTGTGGTAAGGCATTGGTTGATGATGTGAGTTTTTAGGAAGTGCTCCTTTTTCTGCTCGATGCCGGCTCACATTATTTTATTCTTTAAGGTGACTACAAAGCATTGATGTTGTTGTTGTGATATTACCTAGCTTACAAAGCATGTCTCATGTGTTGTACATAAAAAAGCCTAACTGACGTTAACCCCCTGCCGTTAACACCAATTTCTGTCTAAAATAAACTGACGTCAAAACAAGCTAACTTCATACACTACTGCACGATTGTTTCTAAAAGAAACCAAAAACCTGATTCTACTTGTGTGGCCATTGAATAGCCGATTCTAGGTTTCTTGGATTGAAGAAAGTGAAAGTTACAGAGAATGTCTATGTGGTATAGATGTCGAAAATAGCCGATTATACGTCGTCAATTTCGATTAGTGTAAAGGTATAATCATCAACTCTTCGACAACAGCTCAGATTTATTCTCTCTTATTTTTCTTTTTTTACTTTGGTCCCTAAGATGAATCAAGTTATTCGTTTATGTAGAAATATTTATTACTTAGTGTTGACATGCTAACTTTTTGTAATTACTCGTAAAGTTTGTTAAAAACCTCTCCTTTTTGTGCAAGGAACATGCAGTGTAGAAGTGTTGAATGTCATAATCTTATGGAAACTCCAGAGAGTGGTGTATGCGGTGTAGTTGAAGGTGATAACGATGTTGATATTTTCGTTGGACAAGTAGTGAATAATATGGAAGAAGCTTGTGCTTTATACAGCAAACATGCCTTTCGAATGGGTTTTGACATTAGAATGGGGAATCAACAGTGTTTTGCTGGAACAAAAAAAATTGTTTGAAGCGATTTTTCTGGTCAAAGGAGGGTTTTAAGAATAATGAATCCTCGGTAGAGTTTTCCTATTTAAGGCTGAATTCGTGTACAGGATGTAAAGCGATGGCTCAATTCAATGTTGGAGCTAATGGCTTATGGACAGTATCTCGATTGGTTAAAGAGCATAACCAGGAGCTTGCAAAGCCTGGACATAGGCATTTTTTGAAATCGATGAGAAGTATTATCGAGGATAAAGGTAAACTTATAACTCAAATGGTTATGCTGGTATAGGTACAAATAAAGTTTATAATTATATGTCTAAAAAAGCTAAAGGGTTTGATAAAGTTGGCGATATATCCAAGGATTTTTACAATTTCATCGATAATGAAAGACTGAAAGTGATTGAAGCTGGTGATAGTCAAAGTTTAGTGAATTACTTATAAGACGTCAAACGGAAGATCCACTCTTTCAGTATAACCTGCAATTTGATGGTGATTCGCGCTTAACTAATGTATTTTGGCGAGATGGAAGATCTCGAATCGACTATGATTGCTTTGGGGATGTAGTGGTATTTGACACCACTTATCACACAAATAAATATGAACCGATATGTGCATCTTTTGTTGGAGTGAACCATCATTGGCAAACTGTTTTGTTTGGGTGTGCATTCTTGCTGCGTGAGATTAGTGAATCATTTATTTGGTTGTTTTAAAAGTTTCTAGAGTCTATGGGGAATAACCCACCGAAAACGATAATGACCGATCAAGATAGTGTTATGGCTAATGCAATTGAACATGTGATGTCTGATACTCAACATCGACTATGCTTATGGCATATAGCGAAAAATACTCCATCTCACCTGGGCACTTTAAACTCTGATCCTGACTTTACTAAATTATGGTACAAGTGCATGAACGCATGTGATTCAAAGAAGAATTTGAAGAAACATGGAACAAAATGATTAATGATTGTAGTTTATGGTCGAGCTAGCTGGGTCGACCAAAATTAAGTGCGCACTGAGACGACTCCAAGTCTCGCTCTGCCATGTCAAGTTAGTTGCGAAGCTCCACCTTTCGGCTATTCTATAGCTGACGAGCTTGAAGAAGAAGATGACAAAGCTAGTGTGACATCGGCTCCTATCGACGAGAAGAGTCCCTCTGACTCTTCTACAGTTGAAGAGGCAATCACGTTGTCCATGGTTCCCAACGATGAAGCACTCATGGTTCCGCCTACTGCAACTCGAATTATTAAAAGGGATCATAGTGAGGTAATTTCTAAGCTTGATACGAGTGAAAATGATCTAGAGAAGTCTCTTGTTGATACATGCTCAAGTTTTGTGCAATCTGATTTGATAAGGGATTACATTGTGTCGAAATTGAATCCTGGAAATTTTGAGATTGTCACTGATAGTATTACGAGTGATGATGTTGGGATAATTTTGAAATTGTATGATGAGGTTGTTCACCGTTGTTATCTATTGTCAATTACATCTCTGAAAACGGCTCGAACTGATTATATTGGTGGGAATATGTCGCTGTTTTTAAATGCAAGTGGTAGCAGCCTCCTTATGTCAAATATTACCAGCCGTACCATATTACACTCACCCTTTTATCCCGAGTTGGCCGAAATTGTGGACTGTATGAACTTGTCTCTGATGGTTTGGAAGTTTAGGCAGAAACGAACCGACTATTGCGATGAAAACGTCCACCAGACTTCAGTAAATGCAAGGCTGGCCATAATTCATTATTGCAGCCCACTTTGGCCCCTAGGTAATGACTTCTTTGCTATCATTACTCACAAATATTGCTATTGTGTTCCCTTCAATGATTCTTTGCTCTACCATGTGGATTTTATTGATGATAAGTTAAGATGTAATGGTAACGAGCATAGCACTAGTTGTGGGTTCTACTATAAGGGTCTCCCTGAGTTGCTATTTGAAAACCAGTATGGAAGTTTTGTTGTCAATGTTGTGATCATCTTTGGGAAACCTATTGTTGCATTGAGCATGATTGTGGAAGTGAGTTTCCTACTACGTAGAAAACTCTTCAAAGAAAGGGAGGATGATGGCGGAGCATCCCCATCATTTCTCAAGGCTAGTCCCTCATCGGTCAATGACGGAATTCATAATCTAAGAAGTCGTCTGATCAATAGCATCATCTGGATCTATAAGATAGCATGGCTGGTCTAGGTAGGGACATTAGCAATGAAGGCATAAGAGTTGAAGGACCAAACAGTCACTCGCAGAAACGTCTAATTCTACAGCCAGGGAGGTCAGTTCTGACGCTCAGAAGCTTGAGGACTAAAGTAGAAATTCGCTCAAACTGTGCCCATGTCATAGTTTCTGTTTATTTTCATATTAGCCCTTAAACTCTATTTTGTGTAACACGAGGGCCTGTCCTCGTTAGACTATAAATATGTGTTGTATTGATCATTTTAATTCAGACTTTGATGAATTGAAGAAAGGCTCCAAGTGAGCTTGTTTATCTTTATTGTTGTCTTGTTAGGGTTTGTGTAATTTTCCCAAAATTCACATTGATTAAGGGTTTTGTGTTGTTATCCCAAAACACACACTTACTTTCGTCTCGATTATATACTAATCTCTACTATAATCACCCACACGCCACACACAAATAGACTACAACCCGTTTCTTTCTCCCAACCCCGATCGGAATCCTTCAAAGCTCCACTCCGGCGACTGCTCCGTCAACGTCCTCCGGCCGTCCGCCATCAGAATCATTATGTTTTTATTGTATTTTTATTTCCTAATTAGAATAGGAAAAAAATAATATCATTAACTTAAAATTGTAACTCGAAACCTAATTAAACTGAAAGTTTTAAACTATATGTTTCAAATTACTATTCAAACAGGCATATTATTAAAAGAATTATTCATAATCAAATTATAATATATTATTTTTTTCTAATAATTTTTATTAAATTATTAACTCTAATAAAAATCCTCAATATCTTTTCTTATTCTTAATTTAAACGGACATATCTTATTGTTACAACATTCTTAAAGAAACTACCGTTAATAAATTTTATTTAAAAACAAAGCAATCATATATGACCAAATCAATAAAAAATTACATTAAAAACATTATAAATTTGCGATCAACTGAGTTTAAAAATTTGAGCCAAAATGAACTATCATGTTCGTTCATGTTCATGTTTGTTCATGAAAAACTAAACACAAATATATTCGTTCATATATTGATTGTGCTTATAAATGAACGCATGCGAATGGGCTTTTTACGAACGAACACGAACGATCAAATGAACATGAACACAAATTGTCACCCTTATGTCGGAGGAACAGTATAGACTTAAAAACCAAACGATTGCTTTTGCAGATAAAATAATGCCCAAGAAGAAACATGGAAAACCAAGTTAACCTAAAAGCGGCTCACGGCCGAACTACATGATATATTTACCTAGTTTAATGAAAGAGAAGTTTCTCAGGATATTGAAGACAACATGGGATATAGGGGCCAAGGTGATGAAGAAAATCAGATTTCTGTACAATCTGGGAGTGATTTAAGGAAGGCTAATTGTAGCATAAGAACAGTTTCATCTCCTTACCATAAATATGATATTCAACAAGCTGCTATAATTAGGATGAAGCTATTATGGCCTTTATTCTGTCTTTATAATATGGGTTTGGGAGGATTGGAAGGATTCTTTTATCATAACATGGATTCTTACTACCCGGTACAAGTTGGGATTCTTATTATACATAATGACAAGGCTTGGAAGAGGAAAATATATGTTAGGATCGGCTACATGATTTTATTCATCCTTCATTTTACGTGTCTCAACTGGTTGTATCAAATTGAGATTGAATATCTTTTCAATCCATTCGCCATGCCTCCTTCCAACATAACACGACCTTTATGCTATGTAGTCTTTGTACTGGTGGTAATCAATATTGTGACTAGACAAGTAGCAATGGTGGGAAACTATTTTTGTAGCATGGATTTAGAGAAAACTAGATACCTAAATTATAAGCGGGAGGCTCAAGTATTGAGAGAAGCTGATTACATAATAATTCTAGTCAATACAATATTGTTCTTGAGTTGTGATGGGTATCGCTGGAAACTGTCTTCAGCACTAGTGATAGAGCTTTAATTATGCTATTCACTAAGCATGTGAGAGCTTCTGGTATTTTTGTATATATGCCATGAGAATGTGCCCCTATTCTGCTAAAATGTAAGCACATGTTTTGTGAGCACTGTCTATCAGAGTGGTTTGATGGTAAACGTGAAATGACTTGCCCATTGTGCAGGGACCTTTGCTAACCTTATGGTACACTAAGAAAATGGTAAGTTTCCCGTCTTTAAATGATTAATTAGTTATTATCGTTCTTGGCTTTGCACCTTATGGTTTTTAGCTATTAGGACTATCCTACTGAAGCTTCTAGACTTAAAAGTTTTAGAAGCGAAAGTATTCCCTTTTGGACCTTAATATATCAGATGAAAGTTTATGCTCTTGTTATGGAAAATTCGTAATTCATGCACTTCATCAGGGCATATTCTATCTACGATCAGTCCAAATTTTTAGCTGTGTCATATTGCATGCAGATTGAGAAGCTCGTACCATTTACTATGTGTTACCGTTTTTGTTAAGCTTTTTGGTTTGCTATTTACTTAGGAAATTTAAGGAGGTTAGAATTAAGAGGTAGTCTCGTCGAAACATAAGCTTGGATTGCTATAATGAAATTCCTTGAAGCTTTGTCTTTCTTATTTTTAATTTATTCGAACATACTACCTCTATCCCTAGTTAAGAATCATATTTCCTATTCATTTTACATAAGAAAGATTGAGGGAGTATTAGAATTTTGATGTTGAATACTTTCAATGATTTTGAGGTCCCTTTTGTAAATTTGGTAGGTGAACATTGAAGTGGTAAACAATTAAGCAATTGTCTTAAGAATTCTATTTGGATCTTTTCAAAATACATAAGGTTTCATTTAATTTTAAGCGTAGAATATTTTGATAAAGATGTCAAATGTCATCACTTGAAAACAATGTTCTTGCCATGATTAGTCTATGAGGATGGTCGATATGCGATCGTTTATGGTTTGGTAATTAAGTTGAACTCGAATTTGCTAAAATGATTTTGAGTTTGTAGAAAAATAAGACTGAAGCTTACTGATTTTGTTTAGATTCAAAGGTGATGACTTCTTGCCTCAACTAATACCATGAAATATTTTTTTTCTTTTCTTTTTGGGTACTAATCTTACATATTTTCAAAAGCACAGGAAATTGAAGAATATATATATATATATATATTAATGTCCAAAAGGCTCGACATATATATATATATATATATATGCAAGAAAGATTAGTTTCCTTTCCCGTGGACAACATAACGTAAAGAAATCTAGACTTTGTTAAAGATAACTAATTATTAATCTAGACTTTGTTAAAGATTTATTATTTCTTAAACAAGGGCTCGACATATATATATACACAAGAAATATTACAATATTAATTGTCAATTTAGACTTTGTTAAAGATAACTCATAAAGATAACTCATTCTTGACATTTAACAAAAGTATCGTAAAGAAATCTTTCTATGTCGATGAATGAGATTGCTTCCTTTCCTTTCACATGGACAACAAAACCTAAAGAAATCTAGACTTTGTTAAAAAAGATAACTATATTACAATTTTCCAGACTATAGGCAGGCATGTAATAGGGTACAAATTACAAAACCTAACATCAAGCCTTCAATTTTGTACTCGGGTCTACATCTGATAAGTTTTTCTCTAACGCTTACAAGATTTTCGAAATAATTTCTGGTCACGGTGGTCAAACTGGACAGATTTGAGCGAAAATCATCAAACTCTTTTGAGGAGGGCCATTGAGCATCGATGAACTTTTTGAGTTCCTTCTTAGCACATTGATGAAGCCTTTCCAAACCAGTCTTCGCCTCGCCTTGCATATATTCAAAGAATTGCCTCTTAGCCATTTCATGGTCCGGCAGGTAATACCCATATGCATATGTCCATTTTAGAACACGCCTACATTCAACAATTTGATGCCACGCCTCTATTAAAAACTTCATTTGGGACTTGGTGGTGTTGAGTTTAACTTGGAGCGTTTCAAGATGCATGTCTTCCATCTCTTGCAGATCAGCTAGAGCTTTTTGCCTTGACGATTGATTGCTTGCCCAACGCTCGTAGTAATGAGTGTACCTCTCTAAGGATCTCTTTGCCATCTCTCGGATTTTTTCAGCTTCAACGTACAAACCTTCCTTCATAGCTACTTCATATTTGTTACAAGCAAAATTTTCGCCCGTCGTGTCACCGTGATCAGACCCTGCCCCGAGGCATAGGCAACAAAACTAAAATTTACACGGCGGCGTATAAGTCATGTGCGTACATTCGTGGTTCTTTTCAATTGGACGTTCTGGATCGGGCTTGGAATTAGCAAGGATCCAATTCATGTTTTCAGACTCGGCTCTGTTCTTCATAATCCACTTAGCAGCTGTGGCACAGTCCATAGGACGGTGTGCTTCCTCCGTGCAATTCCAGCAAAACTCATATAAGCAAAGGTAGGTAACATCCATATATTCTCCCCGCCACCATGGGAAGAAAATTTTCGAATAGAATTCTCGCACCCAGGGGCAGGGCACCACTTTGTTGTCTTTTTGTTGCCGGCTTCAATATAAGACCGCATAAGATAATGTAAGTACTTCTTCTTATCTTCATCATCAGCTGCCAACTTATTTATCATGTGCGGACCAATTATAGGACGACAACTCGGATCGGGACATCTCAGCAACAAACATCCAAGACCTTCATTAATAGATCTACTAATGTAACTTTCCCAACAAGTAATGCAAAACATATGATCACAATTTGCAGTCGAAGCTGTCTCGTACTTAGGAAAAGAGTCAAAATATATCCTAGAAGTTAGAAGGGATTGAGCAATAACTGACAAGCCAACGGATTTCCTGACTTTTTCTTCATCAGCAAACCATTCCTCATGAACTCTACGGACACTCTAATGATAATGAAGGAGCAATGTAGTTGCTTCTACTCTTGTTATTGAAAGGACTGAAAAAACTCTTGAAATATCATCCTCTTGTGCTCGTTCTATATCCTCGTCACTTAAGACAGTATAACTAAGCTGAGGGGCAGCGACGTCGTCGTCTCCCACGTAATCATCAGAAGCATCATAGTCATCGTCGTTGTAATCATTATCGTAGACCTTTGATCCACTGTAGAAACCACCATCTGATGAATTATCGACATCCATGGCAGGCGACGGTACGGTGGAGAATTCGATAAGCAGGCCTTAATTACCAAAAATAGCTCTTATTTTTTATTTTATTTTTGTTTAAGTACGAGATTGGGGTTTGGTTAGGAAAGCAATCTAGACATTGTTATATATAGTATCTGTGTTCTCAAAGATGGAAATAGAATCAGAGTAGGACTATCGTATTTAAAAAGGTCAAAGAAGATCATTTTATTGCTTTTGACTAATGCAAATACTAACATCTAAATATCTTTTAGAGTGTCGGTCATATCACTTAACATCTAAAAAAAAATATCACTTAACATCTGAATTGATTAATCCTATATAAAAATTAACCTGCCAACTATTTATTCACACATAAACATTAAAACCTCTCTCTAAAATTAAAACCTCCCTTCGTCTCTCTAACCTATTAAAAAACCCTACCAGTCCCCTCCTTCGGCCCCGCCGCTGTCCGGTTTTCCCAGAGGCGATGGGGCTCCCCTTACTTTTAATTTTGTCTCCCTTTTTTCTAGATCTCTATCTTTTGGGTTTTTGTTTCATCTCCCTTTTTTTATCCGGCGAATTTTCTTCTTTTCGCTTCATCGGACTTGGGTTTTTGTTCCGGCCTAGGAGGATGATGTCGGTGGTTCGACAAATCGGAGTTGTGTCAAGATTTTGTGCGAACCGGAAGTTTGTTAGGGCTGCTTTCGTCGTTTTTTCTGGTCTTTTCTCTTCGAAATGAAAATCTTTGGTTTTGGTGCGGTGGCTGGCGGTGGTTGAGCGGGAGAAGGTGGCTGATGGATCTTTCTGTTTGGCTCACGATCACTCTATTATTGGCGATTGGAGTTCCGACGTCGTTGGCCGATTCTAGGCTCTTGTACGAATCGGGTAGCTGATATAGTCAACGGCGGCGGGGGTTTTCCGATGTGTTCTCTCCTTGGCGGTGATTCGGATTGTCCATGGCATGGTGGCTGGTGGTTGTTGGGCAACTGAAAGGTGCAGCCGATGGGTGGCTCTGTCCTTCCCTGTTTGTTCCGGGAAGTTTTGGAGTCCGCAGGGGCCTTGACTATAACCGATCCATCGGAGTGTGATGTCTCCGATCCCCTCGAGTCGAGCGATGGTTATTTGGGAGTCTGTTGTAGCTTGTTTTAGCTGTTTAATGTTAATTTTTAGATATAGATCAAGGGTTCTTAGCGATGTTTGTCCATTGATATCGTCTGATTATTCTCATGTTCGCTATGAGTTTGTTCAGCTCTCAATTCTGCTTTGTTGTTTAGAGTTGCTGCTCTTTCGATTTCCATTATGGAATTTGAGTTTTTGTCAGTCAAATTATGGGATTTACCCTCAATTCTGGATGCTTTTGCTCCAAGCTAAAGTTCATCCTTGGAAAAGTCTTGAAAAGTTAGTCCGATCAGCCGCTTAAGCAGATTTGTGCGCTCCTTCGGTTGCATTGCTTCCATGGCTTTCATGCCATGGATTTCTTACTCTCGAGTAAGGAAGAGTTGTTGATGCGGATCTTTAGACGTCGTGTACCGGCTTTTGATCAATCAATCGATCGATTTTCTTGAGGTGTCTACTTTATGTGTTGGTATTGAGTTAGTGGTTAAATTTTTCATATTCTTAGCACTTTTCTCATATTGTAATCGCTATTACTTGTATCGTTTCACTATTAATTAATGAAATACAAATTATCCTCTTAGAAAAAAAAAACCCAGCTATTCACACAAAACAAGCTATCCTAATTTAGGATAAGTGTAAACTGTAAATCAGTGAAACTCTCAAAATAACTTAGTCCAAAAGTACTTGTTCTAACAAATATTGAGAATAATATTCTTTTTTCTTTACCATCTGAGGATATATCACATAAAATAAATTTGTAATAACTATTATTAAGTTGTTCCCTTTTATCTGTTTTGGTAAAATAAGTTAGTGGACTCGTCCGTTGGACGGAAAATCTCTACCGTATATCATATGAAAAATTATATAATAATTATTTGTATTAAACATTATTAAACATATGTCAAATATTATATTAAAAAGAAATTATTTGAACTTTATATCAATTATAATTATTTTAATTTTATTTCAAAACCTAAAATCCTATTAGAATTAAAAATTCATTTCTCTTTTCAAGAATAATAAACGTAGCAAAAAATAAAAGTTATATGTCAAGATTTATTTTGATAATAAAATTTATAATTGCATCTAATCAATTTAATTGTTTCTATTGTTTGAAAATAAGATAAGATATGCCCGTTTTAGTTAGGAATAGTAAAAAAGAATATAGCGGATTTTTGTTAGGAATAATAATTTGATAAAAACATTTTAGAAAAAACTAATATATATTATACTAATAAATTTAAATAATATGTCCGTTTGAATTGGAAAAAAGAAATGTGTTCGTTTTATTTAGAATTGGAAAAAAGAATATAATGGATTTTAATTAAGGAAAATTGTTTAATAAGAATATTAGAAAAAAATCTATAGTGTATTATAATTTTATCAAGAATAATTTTTTAAATTATAGATAGGAAAAAAATTTCATGTGTCAAATTTATTTCGCCAATAAAAAACTATGAGTCGAAATTAATTCGACAATAAAATATATATACACATACACACATATCTATATATATCATTTTTAATTATGATGAATGAGAATAGAATTCGTAGAGAATATATTCCTAATTATGAATAAAATTATTATATTAGTAAAAAGTAATTGGTAGAATTTTATTAAAAATCATCATATTTTTGTTCCTAATTAGAAAAGGAAAAATAATATCACTTATTTAAAATTATAACTTGATTCCTTATTAAACTTAAAGTTCTAAATACATGTGTCAAATTACTAGTCGTTAATAAAACGCAATGTGTCGGACGTTGATTTGACAATAAAATTTGCATTTCATTTTACAATTGGAATAGATTTAAAATTAAAAGTAACTAGTCAGTGGGCTCGTCCGTTCGATAGAAAGTCTATACCTTTAAAAATTAATAATTTAAATATATATCATATAAAAATTATATAATAATTATTTATATTGATTATTATTACATCTAAGTAAAATATTATATCAAAAAGAGAATTATTTTAACTTTTATATCAGTTATAATTTTTTTATTTAATTTCACAATGTATAATCCTATTAAATTTATAAAAAAAAAATTCAAAAATAACAAACATAGCAAAAGGTAAAAGTTAATATATCAAGATTTGTTCATAATAAAATTTATAATCGAGATAATCAATTTAGTTGTTCCTATTGTTTGAAAACTAATATAA
Organism: Rutidosis leptorrhynchoides; assembly: GCF_046630445.1. Taxonomy (NCBI): domain Eukaryota; kingdom Viridiplantae; phylum Streptophyta; class Magnoliopsida; order Asterales; family Asteraceae; genus Rutidosis; species Rutidosis leptorrhynchoides. The sequence continues at coordinate 23,141 of NW_027266413.1, read as the reverse complement.
GACCGTTTTAATTAAAAATAGAAAAAAATATATAGTGGGTTTTTATGAGGAATAATAATTAATGAAAAATTTTGAAAAAAATAATATACATTATAATTTATTTAGGAATTTTTTTTAAAAACATGACCGTTTAAATAGGAAAAAATAAAATGTGTCCGTTTTAATTACGAATTGGAAAAAAGAATATATATGAATTTTATTAGAAATAATTTTTTAAATAACAAATAGAAAATTGATTAGGAATAAAATTATTATATTAAGAAAAAATAATTGGTATAATTTTATTAAGAATCGTTATGTTTTTATTATGTTTTGATTCCATAATTAGAATAGGGGAAAAACAAGGTTTGTAGGTCGCTCAAATCATAGAAGCATAAACGTCTCCAATATCCTCCATCTTCCTTCAAATTCCGATTAATTTTCGACACACTTGCATGTTCGTCATACTGTTTCGTTTCTCGAACAAAACACAAAATTAAAACTTAAAACCTTCATTTATCCACCTCGATTCTAGTTAATCTAGAATCACGAACAAACAAGTGTTATCTAAATAACATATTTTTTATTTTTTCCTTCCAATTTGCAAGAAAATTTATTTTGATACTTATTATTTTGCAATGATACAATTCATTTTTCATGATCTTATATACAATAGAGAAACACTTCTCAATTTGTTCAATTTGTTCCAATTGTAATCCAATTGCAAATTTTATTGTCAAATCAACATTCGACACATGGCGTTTAATTTAGGAATTAAGTTTTTGAGTTTAATTAGGAATCAAATTATAATTTTAAGTCAATATTTTTTTTCTATTCTAATTAAGAATTCAAAAACAATAAGATAATGATTCCTAATAAAATTCTATCAATTACTTATTCCTAATCATATGAGATTCCTATTCTCTTTTATCTTTCACTTATTTTTTTTTAATATAATAATTTTATTCCTAATCAATTTTCTATCTATTATTTAAAAAATTATTTCTAAAAAAATTATAATACACTATATATATTAATTGAAACGCGTATATATTATTTTTCCCTATTCAAACGGACATATTATTAAAAAAATTATTTCTAATCAAATTACAATATATATTATTTTTCTAATTTTTTTATTATGCTATTATTTCTAATAAAATTAACTATATTTTTTTTCTATTCTTAATTAAAACGGGCATATTTTATTTTTCAAGCAATTAATAATTTTTCCTAATTAAAATTCATTATATTCTTTTTCTTATTTATAATTAAAACGGGCATGTCTTCTTTTTTCCTATTCAAACGGACATATTGTTAAAAAAAAATTCTAATCAAAATATAATATATTATTATTTTTCTAAGTTTTTGTTAAACTATTATTCCTAATAAAAATTCACTATATTTTTTTTCTAAATTCATAATTAAAATGAGCGTATCTTATATTTCAAACAATAAGAAAAATTAAATTGATTAGATGCAATTATAAATTTTATTATCTAATCAAATCTTGATATGTAATTTTTATGTTTTGCTACTTTTATTATTTTTAAAAACAAAATAAAATTTTGATTCTAATGGGATTGTAGATTTTGAAATAAAATCAAAATAATTATAATTGATATAAAGTTAAAATAATCTCTTTTGATATAATATTTGACATATATTTAATAATGTTTAATACAAATAATTATTATATAATTATTATAAGATATATTTAAATTATTAATTTTCAAATGTACGGACTTTCCGTCCAACGGACGGGCCCATTGACTAGTATGAACAAATGATAAACCATGAACTCTTCATAACATTTGAACATGAACAAAATGTAAATTTTTAAACGAATATATATAAAGAAATGAATAATTTATCTTCCAGTTCATTTTTTATTTGGTTCATGTAATCATGTTTCATCGTTTTCATTCGTTTGGGACCTCAAAATTCACGAGACATGTTATCCACCACTGCAGTAACTGGACTAGTGGGCTTTGGACATTAGATTTCGTTTATTTTTGGGCTTTACATAGCAACCTGGACCTTGCTAGAAAGGGACCGACTCATTTGTTTTTTCTTTTTGAAATAGAATGGTGCCGAATCATTTTTTGATTAGTCAATTCTCATGGCAACTAATTTAACTGAATGTCTTAAAGGCTTGAACTGTCTATATTCGATAAAATAAAAAATAAAAACAGATATCTAAGAAATAAAAATACTAAACTTGACTTAAAAAAAAAATATTAGACAGTTTATATCGATAGGATTAAGAAAGACAATATTACTAGCTTTAAAATTTAAAACATCATGCCACTAACTATTTTAGATATGATAATAATAATATATTGACTTTTAAATGAAATAATAGTAGAAAAAATATTATAAAAAATATTAGATGTGATAATTATTTATAAATATGTCAAAATAGGATTTATAATAATTATTCATGGACGACGGAAGAAGTAGTAAATCATGCTACTAGTAATTCTTTTTTACCTTACATGTACGTCATATTGTTTAGTTTTTCGGACAAAACACAAAATTAAAACTTAAAATCTCTCTAGTTAATCTAGAATCACAAACAAACAAGTGTTATCTAAATAACATATTTTTTCTTTTATTTTTTCCTTTCAATTTGCAAGAAATTTTATTTTGATCCTTATTATTTTCTAATAATACAATTCATTTTTCATGATCGACCATGAATTCTTCATAACTTTTGAACATGAACAAAATATAAAAGTTTAAAAAACGAATATATATATAAACAAATGAATAATTTATCATCCAGTTCAATTTTTATTATGTTCATATTTTATCGTTTTCATTCGTTTGCGACCTCTAAATTCACGAGACATACGGTTCACCACTATAGTAAGTGGACTAATGGGCTTTAGATATTAAACTTCATTTATTTTTGGGCTTTACATAGCAATTTGGACTTTGCTAGAAGGGATCGAATCATTTTTAGATCAGTCAATTTTCATGACAACTAATTTAACCGAATGCCTTAAATCGTATATAATCGATTAAATGAAAAATAAAAGCAGAAATTTACTAATAAATACTGAATTTGACTTAAAAAAAATATTACCGTTTGAAAATAAAAACACAGTACTAGACTAGTAATCCCTCCATCCGTAAAATTACAGTTTCGACGGTAATAAGGAAGATAGTATTATTAGATAAAAAATTTAAAAACATCATGTCGCTAACTTTTTTTTTTATATATTCATGTCACTAATTATATTAAATTTTATTTCTTTCATATTTAAATGATGTTTTTATTTTTTAAATTTATTAAAAAAATTGATGTATTTAATCATTATTATTGTTCAAATATATTAAAATTATAATGAATTTAAAAAATAAAAATATTATTTAACTATTAAATAGAATAATAATAACGAATTATCTTTTAAATTAATAAGGACGAAAAATATTATAAAATATAATATTAGATGTGATAATTATTTATGAAAATGTCAAAATTGGATTTATAATAATTATTCATCGACGGAGGAAGTAGTAAATTATTCATCAAGTAATTTTTTGTCCTTGCTTAGCAAATCAACTCATAATTTTTATTTACTCCCTAATATAATTAAATAAATTAATTTAATTTCTAAATCTCCAATCACACACTAGGCAATCAATCCACCAAGTCTCTTTCTAAACCCAATCTCTTTCATCTCTAAACTAAACCAAAACACGAATCTCTCTCTCTCTAAACTGTAGAATTTAAAATTTCTCCAAAACCCTAGGCTCGATCAGTTGCTTGCGATCCGACCACCATGGCAGAGGAACCGCCAACTTCAACCTCCACCCCCACCGCCACCAACAATAACGGCACAGCGCCGACTCCATCGGCGTCTCCACTTGGTTCATCGGTGATCCCGATAGTCAATAAGTTACAGGACATTTTCGCTAAAGTCGGGAGCCAGTCAACGATCGAGCTGCCACAGGTTGCTGTCGTCGGCAGCCAGAGCAGTGGAAAGTCGAGCGTGCTGGAAGCACTTGTTGGTCGGGACTTCTTACCCCGTGGGAATGACATTTGTACCCGCCGTCCGCTCGTCTTGCAGTTGCTGCAGACCAAACGGAAGCAGGACGGTTCCGATGAGGAGTACGGGGAATTCCTCCATCTCCCTGGCCGGAAGTTCTTTGAGTTTACTGATATTCGGAGAGAGATTCAGGTGAATGGCGCCATTTTTTTGATTTCTTGTTCTTGTTGATTCTGTTGCTTTTGATGATGATAATGATGGATAGCTGTGGGTTGAAGGCATTTGTCCACTGTAGCTGTGAATGTGACTGCATTTGGAAAAATGTTTATTCAATTTGTAATTCGAAACATAGGATTGTATTAATACGATTTGATGGATGGATTTCTACAAGTTACTGAGGTTTCAAGGTTGGCATGAAATTTTAAGTATTCTGAAAGATAACTAGAACATGAATTATGTGTTTGTCTAGATTGAAGAGCCAACAATGTCTCACCTGTACTGATATTCAGATATTAGTTTTGCTTTCTTCTATAACTTTTCATTGGCTGCAGGCTGAGACTGATAGGGAAGCTGGAGATAACAAAGGTGTGATAGATAAACAGATTCGTTTGAAGATTTTCTCTCCCAATGTTCTTGATATCACACTAGTAGACCTGCCTGGTTTAACAAAAGTTCCAGTAGGAGATCAGCCTTCCGATATTGAAGCAAGAATCAGGACAATGATCATGTCGTATATCAAACAACCAACCTGTCTAATTCTTGCTGTTACCCCTGCAAATTCTGATCTAGCAAACTCAGATGCTCTTCAGATGGCAGGAATGGCTGACCCTGATGGTAAGTTACTCATTTCACATCCCGTGATACATTTCAATTCTGATCAAACCATTCATGACATACAATTTTCCTTTGTCAGGCAATAGGACCATTGGAGTTATAACCAAGGTGCATATTTGCTTGGATTAATACTTTTTATCTTTACGTGTGCTAGTATCTACTGCTTATTTTCCTCCTTTGATAAGGCTTTGCATGTGTTTTGTTGGTTCAGTTGGATATCATGGACAGAGGTACTGACGCATGTAAGCTGTTGCTTGGAAAAGTGATTCCACTTAGACTTGGTTATGTAGGGGTTGTGAATCGTAGTCAGGAGGTAACTAATGTCCAATATCATCTATTGTTTTCTGTATAATTTTCACTTACATTAATATGGTGGTGAAATATTGAGGATGTAGGATATAATGATGAACCGGAGTATTAAGGATGCTTTAGTGGCTGAGGAGAAGTTCTTCCGAAGTCGTCCTGTAAGATCTTGCTATCTGTTGTTTGTTAAAGATATTGTTATTTGCATATTATCGCTACCTTGCGAAAGTTTCTATCTGCTATTACGTTCTTCTCTTTTCCTGTAGGTTTATAATGGTTTAGCTGACCGTTGTGGGGTCCCTCAACTAGCAAAAAAGCTGAACCAGGTATGATTCCGCGTCATAGTTCCCAGATTATTCCCTAGATATCATCACAAATGAATTCTTCAATTGGCAGTAAAGTTGAACCGATTGAACCAGTATGAATCATCATCATTACTATTGAGCCTATTTTCTTTTTGCAGATTTTATGTCAACATATCAAAAATGTCCTTCCAGGATTGAAGTCACGCATTAGCACCACATTGGTCGCTGTAGCGAAAGAGCATGCTAGCTATGGTGAAATAACAGAATCTAAGGCAAGTGTTATTTGTTTGTCTATTATGCTAAAGTAGTTGAGATTCTTTGTAAATTTATTGGCATGCTACTCCCCATCATAATGTCATTACTTTCACTGTGTACATGCTTTGTTTGTGGAGGTCGTAATTGTGCTTTATGGATTTTTTTAAGGTGGCCTTATTCTCACTGATCTACTAAACAAGTTGCAAATATTGTCAATATTCCTGCCTAAAGTCTTATTTTGCACATTATTTTCGTATGATTATATCTTCTTTTCTCATTCAAATTTGCGACCCAACAGGCTGGTCAAGGAGCTCTTCTTCTGAACATTCTTTCCAAATACTCTGAAGGTGCATACATTAATAAGCTCAAGTCTGTAGCTTCAATCATGCTATCTTTGATTGCTAGCACCAGTCATCTATCCTTAACTCTCATGTTCATAATCTTTACTTTCATATTGGAAACAGCATTTTCTTCGATCGTTGAGGGGAAAAATGAAGAAATGTCAACTACTGAGCTGTCTGGTGGAGCACGAATTCATTACATCTTCCAACAAATTTTTGTGAAAAGTTTGGAGGTTAGTGCCTAGATGTTTTTCAATGAAGTGGTTTTTTTATTTATTTTTTATTTATGCCAGTAACTGGTAAATTATCGTACAAGTTGAATTATTTCGTGTAACACCTTACTCTCATACATGATTCTGTGAAGTATTTAGAGAGTTTACCCAAGAATGTCCCGTTTTATGTGTCACGTGCTTTCCTCATTACAGTGGTGATGACTGATCATTTTATTGACTCATTGACTCTTAATGCTACATAATTTTACATACAGGAGGTCGATCCATGTGAGGATTTAACTGATGACGATATTCGGACTGCTATTCAGAATGCAACCGGCCCTCGATCTGCACTCTTTGTACCGGAAGTAGGTGATCTGGAATTCTTCCTTAATTTTCAGATCCGTTTGGTTATTTATAAATTCCTGAAGTTAATTGCAACAATACGTTAATTTATGCAGGTGCCATTTGAAGTTCTTATTAAGAGGCAAATAATTCGGTTGTTGGATCCAAGTCTTCAGTGTGCTCGGTTCATTTTTGATGAGTTAGTGAAGGTCAGGTCCTTTGCTCACAAATTTTTTTGCCAATGCTCCATCATACTAAAGATACATTGACACTAAATGGCTTTGGTCCTTTTCCCAGATTAGCCACCGTTGTTTAATAAACGATCTTCAGCGATTTCCTGTTCTGAGGAAGCGTATGGATGAAGTCATTGGAAACTTTCTGCGGGAAGGCCTTGGACCGTCGGAAACAATGATTGGTCACATAATTGAGATGGAGGTACCTCGAATATTAATATCTGAAATTTGAATGGGCATGCATCATATTTAGCACTGGAACACTTCTCTTCTATCAGGGGTCTTTTATTTAAACTCTTTCAAACTACTTAAAGCCTGATATAAACTCATTGGGTCGCAATTCTGTTCCTTTTTCCCGGGAATGGTGTCTCCATGTTGTCAATATCTCTCAGCTTGGCTAAATTTGCCTCCAAATTGAATGTATCGATACTTTGTATGTGATATCTGTGTTCCAAAAAAACCATTATGATACTTAATTTATATATTCGACTCGTTTTCTATCCAACTCTGACCTCCATGAGCTGATAATTAGTTCAATATATCTCAGTTGGTGTTCATAATGTAACTTTTAAGCAGTTTTGGTATCATCTCGTGCTTCCAAAATTTCTCCACCTTCCATTTTCTTCTTTCAGCTTTATGATACAGTACTTCGCTGTACGAAAAAATTCTATTGAAATTCTATTTGAATATATTTGCAGATGGATTATATCAACACTTCCCACCCAAACTTTATTGGTGGGAGCAAGGCGGTAGAGATTGCACTCCAATCGGTCAAATCTTCTAGGGTCGCTTTTCCTCTAACCAAGCAGAAGGTACACGGGGCCATTCTATTACTTACCTCTAATCATTTGTGAGTAGTGGGTACTTGTTTTTTTCTTCATACTTATGATGGTTGCATTCAATTTTGGATAATTAGGATGGCATAGAGCCTGAAAAAGCACCGGCATCAGAAAGAAGTACGAAATCACGTGCCATTCTTGCTAGACAAGTAAATGGAATTGTTTCTGATCAGGTAAGGCGTTAGTACTTTAATCCATGGGAAGCAATTTGAGGTTTAATCTATATATTATGTAGGCTGTTACTTCTTTGGTTACTCTAATTGATTGTTACTTGTTGTGTTGTCCAGGGACCGAAGCCTGTAGCAGAAGTTGAAAAGGCTGCACCCTCAGGTAATGGTCTGATCGAAAATATTTTTCTTTCCACTAAAGAATGAAGATTCAATGATATAATTGAATTATGCACTTATTTTTCCTGAAGAAACCTAGCATAAAATGTGGTGCGTAAGGTGAAGAAACCTAGCAAAAATAGGTGCACTTATTTTTATTTTTTTTATTTTTTTGTGAACTAAAGTGTCACCACCCCATGTTATTGAAGAATTTACAATTAACAGAATTCATTTTACGAATTAAACATGACTGTAGTAGCTTCAAATGTCATACAGTGTGTTTTCTTCTGCTTATATTTCTGTTCTGCTGTGTAAACCTTCTCTTGGCTGTTCCTGATACGATTCTTAAATTTGCACATTGATTATTAGTAGGAAGCACGAGTTGGGGAATTTCATCAATATTTGGTGGAAGTGATAATCGTGGGGCTGCTAAAGAAATCTTAACAAACAGGCCTTACAATGAACCTGTTAACAACTTGGAACAAGCCGTGTCTATGATCCATCTGAGAGAGGTTTGTGCTTAGTGTTTCTTGTTTCCAGTGCTAGTTTATGGCTATATTTTTCAACTCAATATTTTCCCATGACACATGATTTTTGAAGCCACCAACCATGTTGAGGCCCTCGGAAAACCATTCAGAGCAGGAGACTATTGAAATTGCTGTTACGAAATTGTTGTTGAGGTCATACTATGACATTGTTCGAAAGAACATCGAGGACTCTGTGCCAAAAGCCATTATGCATTTCCTGGTAGTTACCTGACTGTTTGTACATTCACTCTAGCTTTGAATTTTTTTATTTTTTTTTCATTATTTTTATGCTTATCCCTTTCTTACTCTAGTGATCTACAAATTCTGATATTTGCTTCTATGTTCTTGGGATTTGTATATATAGGTAAACCAAACAAAACGTGAGCTGCACAACGTCTTTATCAGAAAGCTTTACAGGTAAATGACACTCAATAGAGTTCAACTCTTTCATATCCTGAAAATTTTTTGTCCCCTGAATTTTCCTTTGTGTATAAAAAATAGGGAGAATCTATTCGAGGAGATGCTACAAGAACCTGATGAGGTGGCAACAAAAAGAAAGCACACTCGTGAAATGCTTCGCGTTCTTCAACAGGCTTTCCGAGTAAGTTCTCTAGCTTTAAACGAACTTTTCTAATCTTGTTATATTTTAGGCTAAACTTTTCGAAAACCCTTGAGGTTAAGGTTTTCCATGTTTTAGGTTTTGCGACCTAATGTTTTAAAAGATACCAAACTGTCCTTTCAAGAATGACTGATTTCTCGATGAATATTTTGTAGACCTTGGAAGAACTGCCTCTGGAAGCTGAAACAGTGGAGAAAGGATACAGTCTAGGAGGAGATCCAACAGGGTTGCCGAGGATCCACGGTCTGCCTACGTCGTCGATGTATACTACAAGCAGTGGTTCAAGTGATTTTTACTCTTCTCCTAGGTATCCTAGGTCGTCTCGAAAGTCAACTCACTCGGGGGAGCTGTCATACCCATTTGGCAATATGGATACTAATGGAAGTGGAGGACGTCCTTTTATGCCGTATCCAACACTCGACATGTGAAACAAAAGTCGAATATCCAGTTTTTCTTTGTTGTAGAATGTCATTATAAGATTTCATTTGCATCTGAAGATGTTTGGAATCTTAAAAAATTTGGCCCGTGGGGGTGGCTGTTCTAGCTAGGAGGTTGAAATTAGGCGTTTGTTTGCTATATCATAATTTTTTGTCGTTTCTGGTTACAATATAAAGTCAAATTATGATGGGAGGCTCCAGGAAGAATCACATGGGGTTCATACTATATAATGATCTTCTTGTTGGAAGTGAAGCTTTCAATACATATATTCTTTGGTTCTGTTCCTCTAATTATATATATACACACACATATATGACTCCGTTTTACTGATGCTTGTAATAGACCTTAGTCTGTATCGAGTTTTTGGCGAGAAAATGAGTAAATAACCCTTTGCTATTCTGAAAGTTTTCTACACTTTTGTTGCCTGAGATTGAATTGAGTTCTTCGGGAGAAAATGACCCTATGCTATTCTGATAAGCTGGAGGCATTTTTGCCTAGGCGTTGGATATTCTTGTTTATAATTAGATCTGGAACATTACAGTCGTGTATTGTCAATCATTTCAGTTCCATTTTAGTAGTCTACACTTGCATTTGACATTATGTAACTACAAACATTGAGATTGAATTTGACAGTGGTGGTGCAAAACAATTTTTAATAATTTTAGCTAACAAATAATGATTGCGTTCAGATTACTATGGAAACAGAACCGTGATCGGAAGTGGGGTTCGTAATGGAGCGGATTGAATCAAATATTTTTTTAATCTGATGGATTTGAATTCAATCTAAAAAAATTTCGAATGATAATATCCGATCTGATCCGTGAATATTCAATTTTAAATTTAATTGTTATAAAATATCAAATATCCACAATTTTTTTTTGTTTTTAAGATTTGTTTAATTTTTTTGCTTTATTTTAAATTAAATTGATCGAAAAATAGACTTTATTTAATAAGTTATGTATATTGGACTTTAAATTTATTACTAAAATAATAAATTTTAATATCCGTATCCGACCGGATATCCGCGGATCGATCTAAATTGCCAGTCCAATTAATAAGAAGTTTGGAACAAAGATGGGAGTGCTAGAAAACCAGTGTAAACAAAGGGATAATTTTGTCAGTTCAGCATAAATAGCATGTTAATACTAGTAATTTTTTTATACACACCCCCAAACAGACGTGTCGCAAAAGTGACCGTCCGATCTAGGTTTACATCAAACCCAATTTTTTTCTTTTTATATATAAAGCCCTAGCTAGGTCATTACCCAATTTTCTCATACGTGTTTCCTTCCGCCACCCAGTACACACTCAGATATCTTTCTCATCGAACGGAGGTTAAAGGACGGCGCCGTTTTAGCAGTCCCCCTTGATAAAGCTAGAAAAGCTTCATTTTGGCCCTCAATTTTTGCCTTCCTTTCTTGTTTTAGAGAATTTGTTTGTCTATCAAAAATGGTTAGGGGAGCATCAAAAGCCGACAAGAAGCTAGCCTACGATTCGAAGCTGTGCCAGTTGTTGGACGAGTACAGTCAGATTCTGGTTGTCGCAGCCGACAATGTTGGATCGAACCAGTTGCAAAACATCCGCAAGGGTTTGCGAGGTGACTCGGTCGTTTTAATGGGTAAGAACACTATGATGAAGAGGTCTGTGCGTATTCACTCTGAGAAGACTGGAAACAAAGCATTCCTTAACCTCATTCCTCTCCTTCAGGTAATTCTCATTTTTGTTACTTTAATTGGTTGAGAATTCTTTTGTACTAGCAGCCACTGTAATTTGAATTAATGTGATTGAAGATGATTGGAATTGTATATAGTTGTATTGGGTTGGACTGGATTCCTGTTATTTGATCGGCGAAACTTGTAATTTTTTCAGTTGAAATATTGATTTATTTGAATTAATTTATCGATGATTGAATATTATCTACTGCGAGTTGAAATAATTTCGGCGGAATTGGTTTGGAGTTGTGCTAATGGCTGATGCTTTGATATTTGTTTTCCATTAGGGCAATGTGGGTTTGATTTTCACCAAGGGTGATCTCAAGGAAGTGAGTGAGGAGGTCGCCAAGTACAAAGTACGTCCTCTAATCATTGCCAATTTACATAATTGTTACTGTAATCAGTGTGTTTTTTTACTGGTAAAGTTATTACATTTTGTTGACCTGCTTCATGTCGATGAGCAGCTGTGAAATACATATACTAAAGTTTTCATTTGATTGTCCATCTGTTTTTACCTGTATGAAACTGCATATTGATTTATTATGATTAATAGTATAGTTTTTTCAAGTCATCTTATTTTCTATGCAACATTTGTGTAGATTCTCTGTCTTTAGTAATTTGTATTACTAGTGTTTGATTATGCTCACAATACTATGCTAACAGGTTGGTGCACCTGCTCGTGTGGGTCTGATTGCTCCAATTGATGTTGTTGTCCCTCCCGGCAACACTGGTCTTGACCCATCTCAGACCTCTTTCTTCCAGGTATTTCATTCTCCAATTTGTGGTACTCGCTTTGTATGTCTCAGTGTTTTGGTGAATTCTCACTTGAAATTTGTTTATTTCCAGGTTCTGAATATCCCCACTAAGATTAACAAGGGTACCGTGGAAATCATCACCCCTGTTGAGCTTATCAAGAAGGGTGACAAGGTTGGCTCTTCTGAAGCTGCCCTTCTTGCTAAACTCGGGATCAGGCCTTTCTCTTACGGCCTTGTCGTCTTGAGTGTTTATGACAATGGCTCGGTCTTCAGCCCGGAAGTCCTTGATCTGACTGAAGATGACCTTATGGCCAAGTTTGCTGCTGGTGTTGCAATGGTCACCTCTTTGGCTCTGGCAATCTCTTACCCCACCGTTGCTGCAGCGCCGCACATGTTCATCAATGCCTACAAGAATGCTCTGGCTATTGCTGTCGCCACAGAGTATTCCTTCCCAGAAGCTGAGCAAGTGAAAGAGTACATCAAGGTTTGTTTGGAATTATTCTGATGTGATTTTTTGATGATTTTAATTTTTCCCATTAATTTTCCTTGACCATTTGTTTAATTTGATAATGATGTAGGATCCTAGCAAGTTCGCTGCTGCTGCTGCTGCTCCAGCTGCTGCTGCTGCCTCTTCTGGCAGCGCCCCTGCTGCTGCCAAGGCGGAAGAGAAGAAGGACGAGCCTGAAGAAGAGGAAGATGAAGATTTTGGAATGAGTTTGTTCGACTAGGCAGCTAGCTAGCTTTTGTCGGCTATTTGGTTGTTATCTTTCAGTTTGCTGACATTTACCTTTTAGTTACGTTTCTGGATATTATTTATTTCAGTTATTGTTCTGGATTATTGCTGGATAAGTTTTTAATTTAGATCTTGAACATCAATATTTTGTTTATTTTGAATCAGTCGCGCCTATTTCTGGTGAATTTTTTTTCATATTGGTTATATTATACTCGACATTTGAGATACTGCATTTTAGATGCCAACATTTTCCATGATAAAACTTGGGAGTAATGATGATGCCTATCCTTTTGAAAACTAATACCTCTACTCATTTGCAGTAGTTATTTTTTCCCCTCGACAAAGAACTATGCTTCAATAACTGTATTCCCCTTGTTCTTGAGTTTTGTCAAGTTTTAATAAAAGTTATCTTGCTTAAAATGTGCTCCGAGCCGCCGGATTTTGTTTTATTTGCACTTACTCTAACATGGTCATGGAGCTCCTTGTCGATCTAATTATCATGGAATTTTGGAAGCTTAGATGGATATATGTACATTTAAATGATCTAATCATTTTTAACCTCTCAAATGATGTATTTGTTTTTTTTAAAAATTAAGACGTCTGAAACTGAATACATATCTGAATAATAAAATGTGGTCTCTAAATTTGAATAGGACATTATTTAGACCGTAAATAAACATCTGAATATATCTTAATTATAAATTATTACAAATTGAATTATAATTTTTCTTTACAAGTTGCTAGAATTAAAATTTATACTAAAAAGATTAAGAATAAAATATATTAACTAAAATTATCAAAATATAAATGTAATTTTATTTTTTCAAGTATTAAAGTTAATTTTAGAAATAGGTTATATGGATTTGGAGTTATGAAAAGTGATTTTAATTACTATTCCCTCCTTCTACAATCCAAAATAAAAATAAAAATTATTATTTTTTCCGTTGATCAATACATGTTTTTTAAATTATTGACATAAAAAATAAGATGAATGAAAAATTTAATATATTTTGATCTAAATTAAATATGAAAATCACTCTAAAAAATTCATGTATTGCGAGATGGAGAGAATAACCGAGAAGAAGCAGTTTTAACTAATATTTTTATTTTATATAATTTTTAAAATTAAAATAACAATAAATATGAGTTGATTTTTAAATTTTCACTCAAATCAAAAAATTAATTTGGAAAAAAAAAAAACAGACCAAAGCTTAAATACACAAAGTAAAAAAGTTAAAATAAAGCTAAGAAAAAAAATAGCATAAATGGCAGCAAAAGGATTCGAACTCATGACTGACGTGTGATGGAATGCATACAGTGCTAAAATGCTGCGCGCGTATGAAATCCACATCTGAACAAAATTAAGCGGGATATTAACCTCTTTATGATAACGTACAGATGGGTGCCGGCGACGGAACTTGATCGGAAAATAGAGACGATTCGAAATCCATCGATTTTAGCGAGAAAGGAGGTTGTTTTTGGGGGAAGAGAGGGTTTATGATAGCGGTCGAGAGGGAGATGGCGTGGTAGATAGGGTTTGGAGAGGGAAAGGTGACGGCCAGTTGTGGTGGTCAGAGATTGGTGGCTGAGAATGAAAGAGGGTGGCGTGGGAGAAGAGTATGGGCGACGGAAAGAAGGAAGAAAGAAATTAGGGTTTGGGGAAACTCTCATATTACACTCAAAATTCATAACGACATTTCAATTAATTTAATTTTTCAAGACTAAGTTTTTAATGTTCATTACGCACATATAGATAGAGACATAGAGCACAAGCTCTCTTTTATTCGAATATAGTCTAGGAACTAAACATAAAACACGTTAAGAACTATGAGGGATAAACGGAGATCCAGCGACAGCCACAACTTTTGGCACATTAATGTTTGGTCCTTGGACTTTGACAGATGAAGAATGAACGTCCTTGAAATTCCATTCCTACATAATTCTTTCATTGACCGATTGTTGACTCTAGGCTTGACCCTTCCAATTTGCCGTATATGTATATCCCATATAAACAAATTTCCCTTGCATTCTTTGGAATATAACAAACTTTACCCACCCATGGGATGATCATTCTAGAATATATATCGCACCGGCATATATATCCGATATTATTATTGTGTCCTCGAAGTGATCTTGATATTATTTTGATTCAGTATAATGATTGAAATCGAAAAACTCAAGTTTCGCAAACTTAAAGTTAGCAGAACAAACTATATATCGTGGTATTTAGATGTTGAAATGCATCTTCAGGCCATGGGTATCGCCAACGCGATCCGAGAAATAAATGGCCAAATAGCACTTGAAAATGAAATTGATGCTAAAGATAAGGCAAAAGCGTTGATCATTATCCGCCGCCATCTGAATGAGACTTTGCAGACTTAATATCTTTCCGTCCGGGACTCGCAGATCCTATGGACGAGTTTGAGGAAAATGTATGACCATACTCAAACAATAATTCTCCCTCTTACCTGTAATGATTGGCAAAATATTCGTCTACAAGATTTTAAATCTGTCTGAGACTATAATGCTGCTTTATTTGATATTGTCTCTAGCTATGAGTTATGTGGCCTAAGACTTTCCGACCATGAACTATTAGAGAAGACATTCTCCACGTTCTATTCCTCGAATATGGTATTACAACAACAATATAGACATCGTGATTTTGTAACTTATTGTGAATTGATCTCTGTATTGTTGACCACTGAGAAGAATAATGAATTGCTTATACGAAATCATGAGCTTCGCCCTGCAGGCGCACCAACTTTTCCTGAAACAAATGCTAGAACAGAAAATTATTCTCGCAATGAGCAACGATATATTAACTCTCGCAGAGATAGAGGAAGAGGTCGAGGTGGTGGTCGAAGAGTAAATCAACCCAGATAATTTAATCGTGGTTCATCTAGTCGTGGCTTGTCTAATCGTGGTCTAAATCAGGACCATCATATTAATAAGAAGCCAAAGAAGGCAGATGATGAAAATATTTGCTATCGTTGTGGCATGTCTGGGCACTGGTAGCGTACCTGTCGTACGCCTAAACATTTTGTTAATTTATACTAGTCAACTCTGAAAAGGCCTGAAAATCGTGGAGAATCCAATACTATTGAGATCACTCCTATCGTAAATAGCAATGCAGTCAAAGCAAATAATGTTTCTGTATATATGGATCGGTTTGCTCTTGAAGCAGTAGACCAATCTTTGGATGTTTCTGAACTCCTTTATGATGTCTGATTGACTTAAAGATGTCTCAGACTTATATGTTGGATAAAATAATGTGATATAAATTTTTATGTAATATATTATCTATGTAAAATATTTATATCGTGAAATATAATGTGAAATATTATAACTAATGCGTAATTTTTATTTTGGACACCTGAAGTTGTTAATATTACGTTGCGTAAGGCATATATCCATAATATATTTGGTCCTATTAAACTTATTGATGGCTTTGGGAATGCCACAATAACTAAGCCAAATGGTACTATCCTCCATATTGAGATGCGTTTTTAAACACCAAATCGAAAAGAAGTCTGCTTAGCTTTAAAGACATACGTCGTTGTGGGTACCATATTGAAACTCTTGAAGAGGAAAATAATGAAAATAATGAATACCTTTTCTTGCAAAGAATTCAAGGAGAATTTTGTGGACCATTACACCCGCCAAATGGACCATTTTGATATTTTATGATGTTAATAGACGCATCAAGTAGATGGTCTCATACATGCCTACTATTTACAAGCAACGTTGCTTTTATACGATTGCTTGCGCAGATTATAAAGCTCTAGGCACAATTTCCCGATTATCCAATTAAAGGCATAAGGATGGATAATGCTGGTGGATTTACTTCCAAAAGTTTTGATGAGTATTGTGCTTCACTTGGAATTGATGTAGAGCATTCGGTCCCCCATGTGCATACTCAAAATGGATTGGCAGAATCCTTAATAAAGCGCATCCAAATTGTCCGAATTTTATTATTGAGAACGAAACTCGATGATATAGCTTGGGGTCATGCAGTTTTGCATGCGGCGTCATTGATTAGATTGCGCCCTACAGCTAATTTATCCCAATCCCCTCTTCAAATGATTATCGGTTATCAACTCGATGTTTCACATTTACGCATATTTGGTTGTGCAGTACAGGTGCCTGTCGCACCACCTAAAAGGACTAAAATGAGTCCCAACATCGATTTGGTATTTATATTGGCTATGTATCATCATCTATAAACCGACCACTGATGATCTTTTTACAGCCAGATTAGCAGATTGTCATTTCGATGAATCAGTATTTCCATCAATTGGAATACCGAAAGCTTCCATGATTGAGAAGCGAAAGCCAGTCGAGGCTATCTCCTAGACTGCGAAAGATTTATCCCATTTAAATCCAAGAACTCGTGAATGTGATTATGAGGTACAACGCATCATCCATTTACAAGTTATTGCTAATAGACTTTCTGATGCATTTAATGATGCTGATAAAGTTACAAAGTCTCATATCCCAGCAGCGAATGTTCTTGGTAGAATGATCGTTTCGGAAGAACATGTTAAAATGGATGACAAACCCATGCGTTCAAAGCCTGGTAGGCCGATGAGATAAAAAGATATTATTTTTCGAGAGAGAAGAGAGAGATAAAGAATCTACTTTGAAAGTTCCAGATGAACTTAATACCCCCTCAAGAGGCACAAACCCATAAAAAGATCAAAAATATCGGGAATACAGAACATTCCATTACATATTGTAATGAGATTTGGGATCGAGATAATATCATCATTAATGATGCATTTGCATTCTCAATTACTTACAAGATTATGAATGATGATTATGAGCCTCAGTCTGTTACTGAATGTCGTCAAAGGCATGATTGGCCTAAATGGCAAGAAGCAATTAAAGTTGAATTAGATTCCCTTGCTAAGCGAGAAGTTTTCGGGTCCATAACTCGAACTCCTGAAAATGTAAAACTTGTTGGATATAAATGAGTATTTGTCCGAAAACGAAATGAGAAAAATGAGGTCGTTAGATATAAAGCTCGACTTGTTGCCCAAGGTTTCTCGCAGAAACCTGGCGTTGATTTTGATGAAATATATTTACCCGTGATGGAGATGATTACATTTTGTCATCTAATTAACCTGAAAATTTCAGAAAAACTGGAAATACGTCTAATGGACGTTGTGACGGCATATTTATATGGCTCTTGGATTCATATATATATATATATGAAAGTTCTCGAGGAATATAAAATGCCTGAAGCATACACTCCCTGCAACTTATTCTCAATAAAGTTCCAAAAATCTTTATACAGGTTAAAGCAATCTGGTCGCATGTGGTACCAACGACTTAGTGAGTACTTAATCAAAGAAGGATATAAGAATGATCCTATATGTCCATGCATCTTTATGAAGAAATCAGATACCGAATTTGCTATAGTGGCAGTTTATGTCGACGATATGAATTTGATTGGAACTCCTAACGAGTTATCCAAAACTGTCGAATATCTGAAAAAGGAGTCTGAAAAGGGGAAAAAACAAACTTTGTCTTGATCTTGAACTAGAGCTAGAGCATAAAAAAAATGGAATAATTATCCATCAATCACAATATACTGAAAAGTTACTCAAATGATTTGACATGGATAAATCTCATCCATTGAGCACTCCCATGGTTGTGAGGTCTCTACATCCCCAAAAGGACCCGTTTCGTCCTAAATAATTAAATAAAGAGATATTTGGTCCTGAAGTATCATATCTAAATGCAATTGGGGCACTTATGTACTTGGCACAATGTACGAGACCGGATATCGCATTTGCGGTAAATTTATTGGCCCGATTTAGTTCAGAGCCAACGCGAAGATATTGGGATGGGATCAAACATATCTTCCGATATCTTCGAGGAACCATGGATCTGGGATTATATTATTCTAAGAATTCAACTAACTCTGGTTTAGTTGGATATGCTGATACGGGATATCAATCCGATCCGCATAAAGCTCGCTCTCAAACCGGATATGTATTTTGTTATAATGATACTGTTATTTCTTGGCGTTCTACTAAGCAAACGCTTGTAGCTACATCTTTCAACCACTCTGAAATTGTTGCCCTATATGAATCTGGAAAAGAGTGTGTTTGGTTAAGATCTGTTATAACCCATATTCGGAATTCATGTTTTCCGAAACCGGTTGAATTACCTCCCACTATAATTTATGAAGATAATGCAGCTTGTGTTGCACAAGTCAAGGGAGGATATATTAAAGGTGATAGGACCAAGCATATCCCACCAAAAAATTTCTATACTCATGAACTCCAAGAAAGTCGACAAATCGATGTCAAGCAAATACGATCCATAAACAATCTTGCCAATATCTTTACCAAATCATTACCGACATCGATTTTTGAGAAATTTATTTTTGGTATCGGTATGCGACGAGTTCACAACATGCAAGATTAAAAAGCCCTTGAAATGACTATATGGTTCGTTTGAGGGGAAGAATCATACACTAACGTATAATTTGTCTTTCGCAAAAGGTTTTGTCCCACTGGGATTTTTTTGGCAAAATTTTTACTAAAACAACCTGAAATTATTTTTTTTTGTGTATGATATTATTTGTGTATTTTTTTTTTTTTACCAAATTTTATTTTTTACTGGTGAGATTTTAACGAGACATATATAATAATGAACATTTAAAGAAAAATATTGTAAAAATTATAGTGGTAGATGTCCATTACGTCAACCCCCAACATATTATCATTGATTTTTTATTTTATTTTCCCACTATTTACACCCAACTTATTTATTTTGCCTTCTATAAATATCAAGACAAAATCTCTTACGAAAATCAATTAATTCTAATAGTAGTATATATATCAGATAGTAGTGAAGAGATATAGTAAAAAGTAATACATTAATAAAATATAAATCACTTTTCAAGAGATATAGTAAGAAGTAATAAAATATAAATCACTTTTCAGATGTATTTTTATTCATTAATTGAGATTTGAATATTATTTCTATAATAGTAATGATTGGATGATACAATGTGTTTTAGAGAAAAAAAAAATAGAGAACCTTGGAGATGGAATAATCATTCTTATGGTTCTGATTAATTAATATAAACACGTATAGTCTTGTTGATATGAATGAATATAGAAGTACGAACCATTTCTTTTCTTTTCTTTTTTGAAATTGTACGAACCATTTCAAAGATACAGAATATAAACACGTTTAGATGGACAAATCAACCAATCGACTGCAATGCAGATAGAAAAAACGAAGCAAATCGGCAAGAGGATCACTGGCGTAGATGTAGAAGTACAAACCATGGTTTTGAAATATTTCACATAGTTTAAGTTAATTTTAAGTACACTGCAATGCATATAAACTCTGCCCAATAACCAACAGCATATGAATTCAACACGTCTACAAGGAGTAATACAATACAGATTTCCTATACTCTAGGAAGGTTTTCTTCTTTTTTCCTCTTTTCTCCTCTTTTTCTTGTCTCTAGACTTTTCTTTCTTTTCATTCCTCCTACAGTGCTTCTTATCGGAGCTATTTGAGTGAGATTTTTTTGCCTTCTTCCTCTTCTTCTTCTCTTCTTCATCAGAAAATTCAAAATCTTCAAGTGAGGAAGGTTTCTCTGGACCCAAAACCCGATATTTCCTTACATGATCAGGGCTTCTTGATAAGCCATCCTTCGAACTCGAACTTGGGAGAAGATAAGGTCCCGCTTCATCCATCCTCGATCCAACAGAACCTCGTCCACGCTTGACCCTACCATCAACAAAAAAATGTTAAATGTCAAAAACGTACGAAAGATTAAACACACATTAAAATATATCCAAGTGTATAATAAATAGTTAGAAATTGAGAAACACGCCTTGAATGTAGAAATTTCTCAATTTCCTCATCCTTTAAGCCTTCGTCTGCTGCATTATTTTCTTCTATTTCAGGATGCCTCCTTTCTGTTCCTGAGGATGAAATCTCAGTTGCCCTATCAATTTGGCTGCTCCGGGGATGGTAATCTTTTGATTTTCTAGTAAGTTTGTCATTCAACTCCATCTCTTTCTCTCGAGCTCGCCACATGTCATTTACTTCCACAACTCGGTTAGCTGAGAAAAAGACCAAACAAGGTTAAATAGAGAATTAATAGAACCCTTCACACTTCACAGCATTAACTTGCAGAATTTCCAAACAGGTCTTCATATAGTATAAAAGTTGATAACATTTTTATGATCAGCGACCCCAAAAGTTGGTAGCAAGTAAAATGTAAGATGCCCTCCCCCCAATTCAAATTTTCTAGCATTACCACCAATGATTAAATACTTGTCAAATCATGTGTGAAAGTCATTTATAAGATCAGATAGGAGAACATTTTTTAGCCTCGAATTTGACTTGCAACTCTAATATTGATTAACCTGTGGTACAAGGCATACTCACAAGTCTCAACAGGGTAATGGCACATCATATGATGATGAAATACCAGACTAAAAGCTCCATAATATTACACAGGACCCTTTAGAAATCGTTTCAATATTAACTATGCTACAATTTGTCTGAAAAGATCTAAATATTAACAGAATAATCAGATGCATACCTTGTTGCACCCCAAGTACGGTGGCAGTTAGAAACCGTGAATTTGGCCGGCCCCTAGCTTTGGGCTGCCTAAGATAAGCTAGAACTCCTTCTTCCTGAGACTGTCGTCGTAATTCTGCTGCCTCTTTCATCAGCATTGCAGCTAGCCTGTTCTCAGTTGCAAGATCCATCTAAACATACAAAACAAATAGAATCAATATTTTTGAAAAAGGGAAAAATTGATTCAATTCTCGTCGAAGAACAACAAAACCCCTAAAATCAAGTTAGGGTTTTGGGATTAAGATGAAGTCGATTCGAACCAGAAGATGATAATTTGATTGATTAGCTATCTAATTACTCAACAACTTACGCAAATAAAATGGAAAAAGCCGATAGAGGGGGAGAGAATGAGAATTACCTGATGAAGCTTGTTTGGGAATTTGCTATGAATTGAATTGCTGATGATACTCTCGGCCGGGAAAGAGACGAGCAGAGAAGAAGGAAAGAAAATTTTATTTTATTTTATTTTATTTATATATTTTAATTATTTATTTCAAAGAAATGTTACCTTAAATTCAAAGCAAATTCGTATTTGAGCTTGGCCCAATAATGGGTGGGCCCAAGATTTATTGGGCCTACAGTTGATACGCGTGGGAACTTTTTTTTGGAAATGATACGCGTAGGAACTTACGATCACGTGGGCTAGTAACATTTTTCTACCCGATAAATGGAAAAAACTAATAAAATGTTATCTCGTGTTTATTTCTAACACTTTTCTATCAGTCCGTTAGATTCGTTAACAAAATCATACATTTCGTCAAATTTTATTTATGTGGTAGTCAATTTTTTTCAATTTTGCACAATTATCACCAAACAAACAACACATCACGTGCTGATTCGGCAAAAATGACACGTCATCATCAGCCACAAGTGGTTGACGGAAAGACATCGGTGTTCGCCGGAATCTAGAATTTTTTTATGTCAAAACTTGTTTCGACTGGATGAACGTCGTCGTGGTGTCGGATTTTTCAAATTTACAACCGTTTGGTGTAGATCTAAGCTTAAAGATTCGGTCACCACACCGTTAAGCTTAGATCTACACCAAACTGATGTAAATTTAAAAAATCCGACACCACCATGATATTCCTCTAGTCTAAACTAGTCAAGCCATATCAAAATTTCCAAATTTCGAAGACCACCGACGGTGGTCGACAGCCCCTTGAGGCGGCGCCGCCGTCTGTGGTAGCCGGAATCAGAAAATTTTGTTACGGAACGTCATGGCGGTGTTGGACTTTTTAAATTTAAAGTTGTAGATCTAAACTTAAAGGTGCGGTGGCCAAATCTTTAAACTAAGATCTACACCAAACAGTTTTAAATTTGAAAAATCCGACACCACCACGACGTTCATCTGGTCGAACTAGTCTGGCCATAACAAAATTTTTCAAGTTCCGGCGACCACGTGGCATCCGGACCACCGTTGGTGGTCGCCGGAATCTGGAAAATTTTTTGGAAGGTTGGTGACGATGACGTATCATTTTTCTGAATCAGCACGTAATGTGTTGCTTGTTTGGCGATGATTGTGCAAAACTGACGGAAATTGGCTACCACATAGACAAAATTTGACGGAAGATATGATTTTGTTAGCAAATCTAACGGACGGATAGAAAAGTGTTAGCAAAAATACGCGAGATAACATTTTATTAATTTTTTTATTGTTTCGGTAACAAAAATGTTATTAGCCCCAGTATAACAGGAGAAAATGATACGTAGACCGTATGTTATCTAACCAAAAATAGATGATAAGATTTTAAAATTATTTCTTCTTTGT
>NW_027266412.1:0-91314 GCF_046630445.1 Rutidosis leptorrhynchoides | reverse complement strand
TTTATTAAATATATATCAAATATCATATAAAAAAATTATTTTAATTTTATATTAATTATAATTATTTTGATTTTATTTCAAAATCTACAATCCTATTAAAATTAAAAAAATTATTTTCTTTTAAAAATTAATAAACATAGAAAAAAGTAAAAGTCATATATCAAAATTTGATTTCATGATAAAATTTATAATTACATCTAATCAATTTAATTGTTCTTATTGTTTGAAAAATAAGATATGTCCATTTTAGTTAGGAATAGAAAAAAAGAATACAACGAATTTTAAAAATAATAGTTTAATATTAAAATTTGAAAAGAATAATATATATTTTAATTTTATTAAGAATAATTTTTTTTAATAATATATCCGTTTGAATAGAAAAAAAGAAGATATGTTCGTTTTAATTAGGAATAGGAAAAACAAATATAGTGAATTTTAATTAGGAAAAAATTATTAAATAAAAAAATTAGAAAAAATATAGTATATTATAATTTTATTAGGAATATGTTTTTATTGTATTTTGATTTTCTAATTAGAATAGGAAAAAATATATCGTTTGACTTAAAATTATAACTTGAAACATAATTAAATTCAAAGTTCTAAAATACACGTGTCAAATTACGATTTATCAATAAAACGTCATGTGTCGGATATTGATTTGACAATAAAATTTACAATTATATTTACAATTAGAACAGATTTAAAATTAAAAATCTCACTATTATATATATATATATAATATAGATAATTGTAAAGAATCTTTATCAATTTCGGACATAGGTTCGGTTGGATTGTTGATGAAAAAAATCCTAGGCTTCACAGAAACAACTCTATTCACATATCAAAATATGAAATTAATTTTCCTTTTTTGAAAAGATATGAAATTAAGATTTTCTTTTCTAAAAACCATTTAATTAGTTGCAAGTGTGAAGTGTTGTTAATTAGTTTACTCGAAAAAAAATTGATATTCTACAAAGGGGAGATAAAACTAGTCTATGCAATATTTGTTGACTATGAAAAGATATTTAGAATGATATACCAAAACTATAATGATGTGAATTGACTAGACGTATGAAGCACGAAAATGAAGTTAATTAACATGGTCATGTCAATAAAAAATCATTATTATTGAACTTAATTTTTTGGATTAACTCGTAAAATTTTAAGATAATATCAGAGCTCAACGAAAAAATCGATTCCGATGCTGCAAGTTTCCAAACGTATATATTATCATGTTAACTAATTTCAAACAATGATTTCTCCCACAATGCACCACTACCACC
Organism: Rutidosis leptorrhynchoides; assembly: GCF_046630445.1. NCBI lineage: Eukaryota > Viridiplantae > Streptophyta > Magnoliopsida > Asterales > Asteraceae > Rutidosis > Rutidosis leptorrhynchoides. The sequence continues at coordinate 90,031 of NW_027266412.1, read as the reverse complement.
GCCAAATATCAATTGTGTTCAAGAAGCTATAAAAAACCGCACATCAATCTGTTCGTGATGAAATCCGAAATCACATGGATCGTCTCTCCCCACTCTCGTCTCTCTCGCATAACTTTATATGAAGGCGCATCGGCCGTTAAGCCGCTAACAACGCCACCACATCCATGCGAGTGAGAGAGAGGATAAAGAGAATATAGTGAGAACCTAATAGCTTAATTTGTAGGGTTATGTAGTTGAAAGTAAGTGGTATGTGGTATAGTGTGTGTCTGAAGTAATTAAATAAAACTGTGAGCCGCTAGTAATAAGTATTACTTGGTCACTAATTAGTCACGTAATTAAGAAAACCTCTTTCAAAACACTCTATTGATTAATTTGATGAATGCATATTAAGTAGTGTCTGACACACATATGACAAATTTGGAAAAAATAATTAGAACCTGACGGATATGGGTAATAAATCTTTTATAAAAATTGACTTTAATAGTATTTTGTTACTTGTATACTTAAATTACAGAAGTTAATTTTCATCTACCATATTTATTTTAGCTGTACATATCTATTGTTGTAGCATTGACTGAAAGACAGAGCTCACTCCTAGCTGGTATTTTTCTTACTTTTCTTTTAATGTCTTTTCCTTTTAATGTAATATAGTGGTCAGTGAAAAGTAGCACATTTTTTCCTCATAAAAGAAGTGAGGTTATTTTTTTCTGTTTTCAGAGTGAGGTTTTTTTTAGATGGATTAAATATTATTTTTAGATTTTTTTTTTTTTTTTTAAGAAAAATGTTAATTTTTGTTGTTTGGATTATATAGTTCTATACGTAGGTTGAGTTTATGATAAAATCATTTTGTGGTTGTATATTTATATTTTTATTTAGTATATTCAGTTTGTAACTTTGAATTTGATAAATATTAATTAATGGAATTTGACGATATTTGTATATGATTTTATTGATTTGGTTTTATAATTTACAAATTTAATTTCATCCAATAATAAATTAAAAAATTAATGAGCTAGAAATAACCCATATAAATACAAATGATATTATTATTATAAAAGCTAAATATCTTAATATAATTTAGTTGTAAGTTTATGTCCACGTTTTTATAAATCGTAGTTGAAAGTATAAGAATATGTCGATAGTAATATAAGCTTAAAATTGTCCCGTCATTTAACTACATTTTTAAATGTCATTGTTTAATTGACATTTGGCTATAATATTTGAATAAACAAACTGTAGGCAAAGAAATAATCCTTATGTCTGGATAAGAAATTTTGGGACATTTTAAAACTATGGCTACATAATATCTATAGCGACGGTCGTAAAACTATAAGCAGATACCCATATATACCAACAGTTAATATGTCGGTCCAGATTATCTACAACGTGTTTAATAATTACACTTGAAAAATTATCATAAACATTACAAAAAAAGTACAACCATATCCCTTTCGTATATATACTTACACTTTTTGATAATTATCAAGGGATTATGATAAGAGTCCAAAGAAGTGGACAACGATCAGACATATCGTATATAGCGTATCGTAAAGTACACATTAAAAAAAATAGTTGGTGAAATTTTATTCATTCAAACTTTCTTCCATAAAATAAAATATCGTTAAAAATTTAAAAGTATCGCAAATCACAATACATGATTTTAAAGTAATGCATCTAAATTATAGTTCGAATTGTAATAATTTAACTTTTAGTGACTCTTTTCTTCTTTTTTGAAATTAACTTTTAGTGACTTTAAGATAATTCGATTTTGTGATTTTAATTTAATATAATTCCAATACAGTCAAAATAAATTGTAGTAACCAAAATTTTCACCAAGCAAATCACTGAAACATATTTCAAAACGTTCATTTTGAAAGAATTTGAGAATGAATTTGAAAGTATATTGTTATAGATATTTGTCATATATTTTTCACCATCGATACATGTATGGATATATATTTCGTGTAGTTTTATCTTTATATAATTCTTATCGCGATACATATCATCCAATATTACCTATAAGACTACAACTATACATATATCCAAATCAATCTTTTTGGAATATGCCTCAAATATCGGCCGGATACTTTATCGACTTCTTGAAGGTCCTCTTAAGTGTTGTCAGAGATGAGTGTTCTGATATACTATATGTAAAGATAATTAGTTCTACTATATACTTCAATAAATAATACAAACAATAGTAACATGTGTTGAAATATGGGTATGGAGAGGGAGAAGAAGACTGTTGAATGGTGAAGACGACTGAAGAAAGCATTTGAATTTGGGAACGACCGTTGGAAGAGGGACGACGACGTTTTGATGGAAGATGACCGTTATAAGGGAAACGGCGTCGTTTTGGCAAGAGACGTGCAGCGTCCCAGCGTTTCCTCTGGGCCGAGTTCAGCGACGACTTCAGATGGGCCTTTCGGCCCACTCGCTTCATACAGCTGCTGTTGCTTCTTCCGCAAGCAACATACATACTTCTTCTTCCTACATCACATGGGTGACAAGATTGCATCTATCCAACAATCACTTGCAGCCATACCTCCACTACAAGTATGGCTAAGCATGGTGCATATTACAATCAATAGATTAGATTAGATTTCATTGTACTTTAAGTAATATTAATCAATTTCATTAGTGATAGAAGATGTAGTATAAATAGATCAATACATTAGGTTGTAATTTCTTAACTTGAAAGTTAATACAAAAACTGAGTTTTCTACTCAACAAAACACCCTCTCGATCTCATAATCTCAATATGGTATCTAAGAGCCAGTGAGAGAAATCAGTTTTAAGCTTAACCGAGTTCAAAATCAACCAAAATTGTTGATCTCAAACACTCACCAAAAACAATCAACCCTTTGTTTCCAGTTGAAAAGATCATCTGGAAAATGTCATCTTCAATCACTGCCGAATCGGCCCTCTCACCAGCATCAGACTTTTATCTACACTCTAGTGAAAGTCCAACTCAATGTCTTGTCTCTCCCCTGTTGAACAACAACAATTATCACTCATGGTCAAGATCCATGACCATGGCACTCAGATCAAAAGTCAAATACAATTTTGTGAATGGCAAAATTCAGCAGCCAGATGAAAATGATGCAAATTTCCCAAATTGGGATAGATGCAACATTACTGTTTCTTGTTGGATAATGAATTCTGTATCAGCATCAATTCAACCTTCCATTTCCAGATTCAAAACAGCCTATGCTATGTGGAAGGATCTACAAGGGAGGTTTTACAAAACAGATTTCTCAAGAATCTCAGATATTCAGGAAGAAATCTACAGCCTCAAACAAGGTGATCTAAACATATCTGATTACTATACAAAAATGAGGATATTATGGGATGAATTTGATGATCTCAGGCCTATCCCTGAATGTGAATGTGCAATCAAATGTGAATGCAAAGCACTCAAAACAGTTGCTGATTATTATGAAAATGACAAGATAATCAGGTTCTTAAAAGGACTCAATGCTGTCTATGCACAAACTAGATCAACAATAATGATGATGGATCCAATTCCCTCTCTTGAGAAGATTTATGCAACAGTAGCTCAGTATGAAAGGCAAAACATCTCACCTCCTGACACAGATGAGCCTGCACTTGCTGCATTTTCTTCAGCAAAAGGACCTCCAAAACAGAAAAGGCTCAGTTACAAAGAAAGACAAAATCTGTTTTGTACTCACTGTAAGAGAACAGGCCACCTTGCAAAAGACTGCTTCAGAATTGTAGGGTTTCCTCCAAACTTTAACTTCTCAAAGGCTGCTTCTGCTAACATGGCCTCTGATGTTGAACCTGTAACTGCCACAACACAGAAGGCAGCAACAATGACTATTTCTCAGGATAAGTATGAAGGACTGAAAAGACAGGCTCAGGCAAATGCTCAATCACAAGTTTCTGTTAGCAACATGGCCACAACATCTCATGCTTTCAATGGTAAACTCTCAAAACTATCTAAACATCAAAACAGCATATGGTTATTGACACAGGTGGATCAGACCACATCTGTTGTTCAAAGGATTTTTTTAAAAGCATAGAGCCAATTAGGAATCATCATGTTCAGTTACCTAACAAACAATTCATTCCTGTGAGTCATATAGGGACAGTAGAACTATCTAACACAATCACTCTTCTCAATGTTTTATATGCTCCAGAGTTTGCATTTAATCTTGTTTCTGCAAACAAATTAATTGTGAACTCTAATTGTATTTTAATGGTCTACTCTTCAAAGTGTCTAATGCAGGATTTGACTTCTATGAGGATGATTGGTACAGCTGAACAAAGACATGGACTCTATTACATGAATCTAACAGATGATTTTGTAGAACCTAGAAATATCAATGTTCAAAAACAGTGTTCTGTCAATATGATTCATGATAACTCTAATGCTAAAGAAATGTTTGATGTTTGGCATTTTAGACTTGGTCATCCGTCTAGTGCCAAACTCAACTCATTTAAAAATATTAATCAGAATGTCAATTTCAAAAAGGATCATGTTTGTGATGTTTGCCATTTTGCTAAACAAAAGAAACTTACATTTCAAATCAGTAATTCTGTTGCTAATAATAAGTTTGATCTCATTCACATGGATATTTGGGGACCTGGTCCTCCCACTATGCAAGGACACAGATATTTTTTAACTGTAGTTGATGATTACACTAGGCATACTTGGATATTTCTCATGAGGCATAAGTCAGAAACTAGAGGTTTAATTGAAAATTTATACAACATGGCTCAGACACAGTTCAATAAAAGGATTAAAACTATCAGGAGTGACAATGGTCAAGAGTTCAAACATGTTTCATTTTATGCTTTACATGGCATCATGCATCAAACATCCTGTGTAGAATGCCCTGAACAGAATGGCAGAGTGGAAAGGAAACACCAACATATTTTAAATGTTGGAAGAGCCTTGCTGTTTCAAAGCAAACTTCCATTAAAATTTTGGAGTTTTGCACTCTGTCATGCTGTTCACTTGATTAATAGAACACCTACTCCTATTCTAAAGGATAAAACTCCTTATGAATTGTTACATGATAAACTGCCTGATATCACACATTTGAGAGTTTTTGGTTCTCTATGTTTTATTTCTACACTAGACAGGGATAAAACCAAGTTTACAGCTAGATCATCTAAGTGTGTCATGCTAGGATATCAACATGGAACTAAGGGATATAAAGTGTTAGACCTAAACAACCACAGCATTCAGGTAGGATTCCATGTCATTTTCTATGAACACATTTTTCCCTACAAGAGTCCTCAAATAGATTTGGATGATTTATGCAAACTGTTCCCCATTAAAAGAAAAGACTTACCTGAATTTGATGAGGAAGATATTACTGAACACTTGCATTCTGTGAATGATTCTGAGCATTTAGGCATTGATCAATCTTTTCAATCCAATGAAATAGTTCCTGAAACACAGGAAACTGGAACTGAACCTGAAGCAAACACTGAAATACAGATTAGGAGATCTACTAGAAACAAATTCACACCTAAACATCTAGCAGATTTTCACTGTATCTAGTCCAAGTCTTTGCTCAGTTAGATCATGATTCACTCCTCAAGAAGTCAAGCAGCATTCCAAGTATTTCTATACCAGGTAGTCCTCACTCAGTATCAAATCATTTTGCCTTTCCTAAATTATCTCCTAATCACTATGTCTTTAGTTTAAAAATATGTTGTCAAAAAGAGCCAAACACTTTCCAGCATGCCATGGAAGATGAGAATTGACAGAAAGCAATAGAAACAGAATTGAAGGCATTATCAAACAATCAAACTTGGATTGTATCTTATCTACAGAAGGGAAAAAGGCAATTGGGTGTAAATGGGTTTTCAAACTCAAACACAAATCAGATGGTTCAATTGAAAGACATAAGGCCAGGCTGGTTGCAAAGGGATACACTCAAAAGGAAGGGATAGATTATACAGAGACTTTCTCACCTGTGGCAAAGTTCACTACCATCAGAGTTTTGCTTGCCATTACAGCTTCTGAAAAATGGCACACTGCTCAACTAGACATCAACAATGCATTTTTGCATGGTGATCTAGATGAGGAAGTCTACATGAAACCTCCTCCAGGTTCAGATATACCTTCTAACAAGGTATGCAAGCTAATAAAATCCCTCTATGGGCTCAAGCAAGCTAGTAGGCAATGGAATTTTAAGCTAACAGAGGCACTGATACTCTTTGGATACTCTCAATCAAATTCTGATCATTCACTATTCATCAAACATGACAAAGGTTTATTCACAGCAATCCTAGTCTATGTAGATGACATGATCATTGTAGGAAATGATGCCAATCAAATAGCCAGAACAAAGTCCTTTCTACATGACAAATTCAGTATAAAGGACCTAGGAAGTCTCAAATATTTCCTAGGATTCGAGATAGCAAGATCAAGCAAGGGTATCCATATTTGTCAGAGAAAATATACCTTGGAGATGCTAACTGAATCAAATTTCCTTGGCTGTAAACCTGCTTCAACTCCAATGCCTTACTCTGTTGAGTTCTCTGATAAGTCTCCGAAACTTGAGGATCCATCCCTATATAGGACTCTGATCGGAAAGCTCCTATATCTCACCCATACACGACCTGACATTTCACAAAGTACACAGCACCTATCTCAGTTCCTGTGTAATCCAACAGAGGAGCATTTAAAGGCAGCACACAGAGTTCTAAGGTACCTGAAGGCTTCACCAGGAAAAGGGCTTTTCTTTCCTTCTGAGAATAACTTGCAATTGAGATCCTACGCCGATGCCGACTGGGCAAAATGCCCAATTACAAGGAAATCAGTGACTGGATTCTGCATTTTTCTGGGCAACTCTCTTGTGTCATGGAAATCGAAGAAGCAATCTATTGTGTCTCGATCTTCTGCAGAAGCCGAATACAGAGCACTCGCCTTGGTAACTTGTGAGCTGCAGTGGATTCATTACCTTCTCAAAGATCTCAAAGTAAACCAGACTAAACCCGCGATTTTATATTGCGACAATCAATCAGCCATTCACATAGCCCGCAATGCCGTTTTTCACGAACGGACAAAGCACATAGAAATTGATTGCCACATCATAAGAAATCAGGTAAAGGCTGGTTTAATTCAACTTTTCCCAATTTCGTCTTCACTGCAAATCGCAGATCTATTTACGAAATCGCAGAGAACACCCACATTTCGTTTCCTTTTATCCAAGCTGGAACTCCTCGAATCTGAGGGAGATTCCGCTTGAGGGGGACTGTTGAAATATGGGTATGGAGAGGGAGAAGAAGACCGTTGAATGGTGAAGACGACTGAAGAAAGCATTTGAATTTGGGAACGACCGTTGGAAGAGGGACGACGACGTTTTGATGGAAGATGACCGTTATAAGGGAAACGGCGTCGTTTTGGCAAGAGACATGCAGCGTCCCAGCGTTTCCTCTGGGCCGAGTTTAGCGACGACTTCAGATGGGCCTTTCGGCCCACTCGCTTCATACAGTTGCTGTTGCTTCTTCCGCAAGCAACATACATACTTCTTCTTCCTACATCACATGGGTGACAAGATTGCATCTATCCAACAATCACTTGCAGCCATACCTCCACTACAAGTATGGCTAAGCATGGTGCATATTACAATCAATAAATTAGATTAGATTTCATTGTACTTTAAGTAATATTAATCAATTTCATTAGTGATAGAAGATGTAGTATAAATAGATCAATACATTAGGTTGTAATTTCTTAACTTGAAAGTTAATACAAAAACTGAGTTTTCTACTCAACAAAACACCCTCTCGATCTCATAATCTCAATAACATGTAAAAATTAGTTCTATACGTACTTATTAATCTTGTCCAGAAGGTAAAATGACTTAAACAAGCCTTAATTTCACTGCTAAAGGTGATCAGACATACAATCGACGGACAAAAACCAAGAAATTTGCCCAGAGCGGCATTATATCGAAGAAATTAAGCACGTGAATATACATATAATAACAAAACCATGTCCAGCCAGAAGAACCACAACATAAGAAATGTTTCAATTCTTCTTTATTAATTTATGAGATCTTATCCTGGGGCAAAAGGGTTATTTCACGCTTGCCCTTGCTGAGTGATAGGTCCTGGACGAGACAAGAAAATCAATCAGGCAAAACGAAACATTTTCATGATATCAGAGAATATCGACTTTTCTTATAACTCCGACTTACCACATGCAATTCTAAGACCAGCATTCCCATGAACTTTGCTGAACTGGTTTGAACCTGAAATCAGAATTACAGATTCAATTATTATGTCTAAAACTAGCAATCAATTGTTCTTTCAAAATAGAAAGGCAAGCATAATCATGTTCTGAGTAATTTGCCATTCAAAACACCAGAAAAAGTAACACAAAATTGGAAATTATTCTGATTCAAGAGAATATTTGGAAATGAGGGTCAAAATATTAAATCCAAATAGATAAGGATAAAATCAAATTCACAAGTCGGAAAGCTCTAAACAAGCTTACAACTCAGGAAGACCTGATTAAGCCTAAAAGTCGGGAATCTCTAAACAAGGCTATAAGTCGGAAAGCAATAAACAAGCTTACAACTCAGGAAGAAGTAAACAAGCCTACAAGTCGGGAATAAATAAACAAGAGTCAGGAAGATCTAAACAAGCCTACATGTCGGGAATATCTAAACAAGCCTACAAGTCGGAAATCACTAAACAAGCTTTACAACTCGGGAAGAACTAAACAAGCCTACATGTCGGGAATATCTAAACAAGCCTACAAGTCGAAAATCACTAAACAATCTTACAACTCGGAAATGAAACAAAAAGCTACGTCTTGAAAACTTGTACAATCAACAAATTAAAAGACCAAAACTCGAGCATTCAGAGCTGAAGACTAAAAGAACTTACCCTTGCCAAGATCATCAGCACCAGCATGGATAACAACAGCCTTACCGACAATGGAAGTAGGTCCACTCAGTGGAATCTGCAAACACATACAAATAGAAATGGCTCATGATAAGAGCCAAAGGATACCAAACATTGACCAACAAGAAAAATGATAACTATCCTAGGAAAGTACCTGCTTGTCAACAATTCTGAAACTAGCAGTACCTGAATTATAGGAACAAAGGAAAATATGTTACTGGAGCAAAAGAGATACAATAAACGAAAACAAATTCACCGAAGTAACGCAAAAAGAAAAAAGAAAAAGTGAAAACTAAAAGATATAAGAAATCTACAGGAACCAATGAGCTCTGAAGTTCTGAATAGTTAGAGAGAGTTTGACAAACAAGGATTAACTATGCATACCATCATCACCAGCCCTGACATTTCCAAGATCACCAGCATGGCGATTTTCATCCTCTGGGGCACCGTGTTGCTTGTTAAAAGGATTGAAATGGACTCCTGAAAACGAATATATACATGGATAGAGTTTTACAACTATTGTTTTCGCCATGCTCGTGAATAATAGAAACAAATCGAGTCTTTTGGGGAATACCAGTTGACATGCAACCATTTGCAATGTTTCCAAGTTCATGGATATTGAACGCATGAAGCCCTGGCTTGAGGCCAGAAATTTTTCCAAACACAATGGTCGGTGAAAGTTCGTTCCGACCTAATATGACAAATAATCGTGACTGTGCTAACAGGAGCAGGTTAGCACAGATTAATAAAACAATACAGTGAAGTAAATAACACAAGGAATTGGTAACGCAGTTCGGTTTCCCTACTCTGCGGGGCCTAGCCCAGAGGTAAACAACATTCCACTATTCTTGAAACAATAGAACAATATTGTGGTTACAACTCTCTCGTCTATAACCTATTTTCTATTTCTCTAAGTTTACTCTTTGTTTACCTTAACAGCCTAATCTAACTATTAGGACTTACAATAATGCCTGCACCAAAACGGGTGAGGACTTCACGCAATCCTCTCTCAGATCTACGCGGATCAAGTACAGCACTATGCCGGCAACACTCTCTCTCGTTTTGTCGCTAAGTGTTCTTCTTAAGACTGCTTAAGAAGATTTGTAAAAGATAGTTCTGCTAATCATGTTATCTCCCTTTTATACATGCTGATATAGGACAGTGAGAACGCAGCTTGTTCAAACCAAACCAGGATCAATTTACTCTTAGATAGAATTCTATAATCACAGGTTTCTCTTTCTTGATCAGGACGAATCTTCTTGATTAGGACGACTCTTCTTTATTATCAACATCAGGAGTCCCAATATTTCCTTCTACTCAAAACGACAACAAAGAATACAACTAAGATTCTATCTGTTTTGCGTAGCTAGCTTTAGCGGCCTGGGCTTTAATGGGTTTGACAAAAATAGCCAACCCAACTAAAACAACTGTGTTCCTGTGTGAACAGCTGATCAAAACACAGGTGAACCAATTTTGCTTCAACAATCTCCCCCTTTGGCATTTTTGTCAAAACCTGTGCGTGTCAACTGACCACCCCGTGAACATGTACCACAAAACGCACAAATACCTCCCCCTTTTTGGCAAGAAGTGCCAAAGCATGGTCAAGCAACACTGAGGAATAATAAAAACGACTGAAAGTAGAAATTAAGGGTATTACAGCCCAAATATCCAGAGTAGTCAGAAACAAAAACTACAGTATTCATAAAACGGCCCAACAACGGCCCAGAATTAAGAAGCTCCCCCTCAGGTTTCGGATTGAACAACTTGAGCCTCGAGCAACTCCCTTTTCTTCCTGAGCCTGTATTCTTGCCGCTTGAGAAACTTAATGGTGTCTTTGGCAAGAGCCAGAGCTTCAGGTGTAAGTGGTTCAGCACCAACAGCAGGTGCGTCATCCGCTTCTGCATCATCCTCAGCACCATTTACTACCCGTGGGCGACGATTCAGTCTGGCAGACAGTCGAAACCCTTCTGGCTGTACAAATTCCTCATCCTCAGCAACTTGTAGACCTTGTTTGATGAGTAGAGCAAAGATTGCAGATGGATACACATAATTTCCGAGCTTCTTAGATTGGCCAGCAAAGTAGACAATCCTCTCATATGCCAATTCTGCAAGGTTGAACCCAATTCTAGTACCTACCTTGAATAGTAAAACGCCCAGTTTCTGACTGACAGAGTTAGAATGTACTCCAGGCATCCAGTTAGCAACTGCTACTTTGTGCAGGGTGGAATAGAAAGTTGTTAACTCAACTGGCTTGGGCGGATCATCATTCACAAACCATGTTGCCCTCTGTCCTCCGGTGAGCTCAGCCGCAATGGTGTCATAATTTTCTGTGCACAATTCTTCCGGGTTCCAGCAACAGAAAATATCAGCTAAGCGATATGGCGAGAGAGAATAAAACTTTCCTCGAACAAAAACCTTTTGATACTGTGAAGATCCCAGACGATCTACCTCTCGAGGCAAGTTACAGTAAAACTCGCGGACAACTTTTTCAACATACTGAGTATTCCTAGTGACACTCACCCATAAGTTCTCCTCAATTAGAAGCTCCCTAATCTTGAAATCTTCTGCTTGATCACTGTCAAGAACCTTTTCTGCGATGATCTTCTTACTGCAGACAAAAGGCCAGTGAATTTTGGCCGCATTACTAACAAATGGTCCGTCAATCTGTGGTGCATCCGAATCACTATCAGCCATTCGTGACGAAGATGCTGTCATTCTCTTTGCAGACTTTCTTGCAATTCTTTTACGCTTCAGACCTGTCTTTAGTCCTGTGTTAACAGGAGTATCATCCTTCTGTGGATCAGTGGCATGTGTGACACTGTCTACTTTCTGACCTGAGAGAGGAGAATCTGGCACCTCCCCCTCGGCTGTTCCCTGTTTCTGGGGAGGCTCCCCCTCGGAATGAGGATTATTCGGAGCAAAAGGCTCCCCCTTAGATGAAGAACCCTGACCTTTATGATGCCCTGTATGAACAGTTCCCTTTTTGCTTACAAATTCAGGCATACCTCCTGTAGACACAGATTTGCCTTTTTCTACCCTATCTTGTCCTTCTACTACAGGACCCATGGGTTTCTTTTGAGGTTCTGATTCTTCAACTTCTCGAATCTCAGTAATTACAGATCTAAAATTACCAGTCGGAGGCGAGGAGGCACTTACCGGAAAGTCAGGATGGACTATGATTGCAGTTTTAGTGTTCAAGCCAGCCAACACTTCTGCAGCCACTTTTTCGGAGTAGAGCATGGCAAGTTCATCAGCCATCCATCGCATGGGCGTCCGTCGTGGCGGTGATGGTGGATTCTGGTGTGAAGAGGACGGCAGAGGGTTCGAAGATTGCGACGACTCCGTATCAGAGGAGTCCGACTGTTCTGACGAAGAGATCTTGATGGGCTCAGCCATATTTGAATGACCCTTAGTCTTAGGGATGATCCGAGTTGAGCGCCTGAGTTTTCCCTTGCCAATTCGAACCTTTGTTCTTGATTTAAGAAAATTAGGGTTTGAGGAAGGTGAAGAGAGAGCTAATTGATGTCTGACACGGAGAGAAAGAGAGAGTTTTTCTTTTTCTTTTTCTTGCTCAGAGGTTGCAGATGACATAAACTCTGTAACTTCCTTGTTTATGTATGTTTTGAATTTCCGTGGGAAGATTGTTTGCTTTATACGGACTACTTTAGTTTCTTCCGTATGGGCCGTGTCTGTTTCATAGGCCCAACTAACTCGCAAATCAGGCCTAGAGAGAAGCCCAATTTCTTCGTAGAGTATAGACCTTCCTTCTTCTTTGATCCTGTTGAGCACAAGAGATAAACAATTATACGTTTTTTTTTTTTTTTTTTTTTTTTTTTTTTTATAAAAAAACGTAAAGAGGAGTATGTACAAGAGAGATACTTATCTTGTAGTTTATGTCTTGACACAAAGACCAAGTGCTCCACGCAAAAAATTCATATCGATTCGCGTCTAGGCTTTTTGTGAAGATATCGGCCAGTTGTTTTTCTGTCGAGATATATTCTAGTACTACTTTCTTTTCTTCTACTAGTTCTCGGATAAAGTGGTGACGCACCTGGATATGTTTGGTCTTAGAGTGCTGTACAGGATTTTTTGAGATACTTATGGCACTGGTGTTGTCACAGTATATTGTTAACACACCCTGATCCAGTCCATATTCTTCCATCATTTGTTTCATCCAGAGCAACTGGGCACAGCAGCTACTGGCCGAGATATATTCTGCCTCAGCAGTGGATAGTGATACTGAATTTTGTTTTTTACTGAACCACGAAACAAGGTTGCTTCCTAAATAAAAGCATCCTCCTGATGTGCTTCTTCTGTCATCAATACACCCAGCCATATCTGCATCGCTGTAGCCTGCCAGTGTTCCATTCGTGTCCTTCGTGTACCACAGTCCTAATCCTGTGGTGCCTGACACATATCGAACGATTCTTTTTACAGCTTTCACATGTGATTGTTTCGGGCTGGCTTGATATCTGGCACATACTCCAACACTATAACTTAAATCAGGTCTGCTAGCACACAAGTATAGTAGACTCCCGATCATGCTTCTATAAATTGTAGGATCAGCATCCTCTCCTTCAGTATCTTTAGATAGTTGCTCATTAGTCCCCATTGGCGTTCGCATGGGTTTAGCCGATTCTAGGCCAAATTTCTTGACCAGATTTTTTGCATATTTTTCTTGGGTAATCGAAGTTCCATCTGGACACTGCTTGATTTGAAATCCCAAGAAATAATTCAATTCACCAACCATGCTCATTTCAAATTCTCTGGCCATGCTGTGGACAAACGTCTTTCTTTCCTTTTCGCACGTGGATCCAAATATGATATCATCCACATATATCTGAGCTATCGTCAAATCTCCCCCTGTGGATTTGAGAAACAGCGTCTTGTCAACTCCACCTCGACGATAGCCCTGTTGACACAGGTAGACAGTCAGGCGTTCATACCAGGCCCGAGGGGCCTGTTTTAATCCGTACAGAGCTTTGGTGAGTTTGTACACTGAATCTGGCTGACTGGGATCAGTGAATCCTTTTGGTTGTTCAACATAAACTTCTTCATTCAGGTATCCGTTTAAGAATGCACTTTTAACATCCATTTGGTAAAGTGTGATGTCTCCATAGGCTGCTACGGCTATGAGTAATCGAATGGATTCAAGTCGAGCTACAGGTGCAAATGTCTCATCAAAATCGACACCTTCTACCTGAGTGTAGCCTTGAGCAACCAGCCTTGCTTTATTTCTTGTGATGTTTCCCTGTTCATCTGTTTTATTTTTGAAGATCCACTTTGTGCCGATAATGTTGCAGTGATCAGGTCTGGGAACTAGCTGCCAGACTTTGTTGCGTTCAAACTGATGTAGTTCTTCTTGCATAGCTAATATCCAATGTTCGTCGGTAAGAGCCTCTTCTACTTTCTTTGGTTCGATTTTGGAAGTGTAGGCCACATAATTGATCATATCTCTGTAATTTCTTCGTGCTCCTCTTGTCTTTCTTTCTGTGATATCTCCAATCATATCATCTGTAGAGTGATTTCGTTGGACTTGGATAGATGGGTACTTATTTTGATTTGCAGTCGCAGGCATAGTTTCTTGTGTGTCCCTGGTATCCGTGCTAACAGGAGATGCCCCCACACCAGGTGTGTTTTCATTCCTATCAACACCCTCATGTGCTAACACTTCCACACTAGGTGTGTTCTTATTAGTCTGAGGTGGATCAGTCACAGGTTCACCGTCCTCGTTACTTTCTGCTTCAGCCTGAATTTCATCAAAAACAACATTCTGCGATTCAGTGATAGTATGAGATTTTTCAAGAAAGACTCTATAAGCCCTACTGTTAATAGAATATCCGACAAATACTCCCTTGTCACTTTTGGCATCGAGCTTTCGTGTGGGTTCTCTGTCGTTCAGAACGTAACACGTACATCCGAATTCATGAAAGTATTTTATCGTGGGTTTTTTGTTCCTCCAGATTTCATATGGAGTCTCCTTTGTGTGTGGCCGAAGATATACTCGATTTATGATGTAACACGCTGTGGACATGGCTTCTCCCCATAGTCTATAGCTCAGCTTCTTTGCATGAATCATGGTCCGGGCCATCTCAGTAATTGACCTGTTCTTCCTTTCTACTATCCCATTTTGCTGAGGGGTAATAGGCGCTGAAAATTCATGAGCGATGCCACTGTGCTCACAGAAATCAGTTACCACAGAATTTTTAAATTCCCTACCGTGATCACTTCGGATCCTGGTAATTGTGCCAGTAGTGTGATGTCTGTCATTATTCAGCTTGGTACATAATTTTATAATAACGTTAGCAGCATTAGATTTTTCTTTAAGAAAATCTACCCACGTATATCTAGAATAATCATCAACACACACAAAAGCATAGGACTTACCTCCCAGACTCGGAGTTTGCATAGGTCCCATCAAATCGATATGCAGCAGCTCCAATGGTCGTGTAGTGGTCATGTATAGTACAGCCGGATGTCTGGCCCTGGTTTGTTTGCCCAGTTGGCAATCTCCACATACTATGTCTGAGTCAAATGTGAGTACTGGTAGTCCTTTTACTGCTCCAGCCTTGGACAGCTCTACTAGATTTCTGAACCCAACATGCCCGAGTTTTTTGTGCCACATAATCAAATTTTCTGTACTGGTCTTTAGACATTTTATATCACCATCGAGAGTGTAGGTATAATTTGTCTGTCTTGATCCTGTCATTACAATGTCCCCTGTTTCATTCATCACTTTACAGCCATGCTTGTTGAAGTTGATTTCACAGTCTTCGTCACACATCTGTCCGATACTGATAAGGTTATGCTTCAGTCCCTTTACTAAGAGGACATTTTTGATTTTGGAACTAGACGATACTGGTAAGCTCCCTTCACCGATTATGGGATTCGCATTTCCGTCCCCATACGTGACTTTTCCTTGGCGTTGATAGGTGATGTCCTTGAGGATGTTCTTGTCTCCAGTCATGTGCTGCGAACACCTACTGTCAAAGTGCCAATCAGCTGACCTTTTTGTGGAGGTTTTGCTCATAAGACACTTCAGATCTTCTTTCTTCACCCAGATTTTCCGTTGAGCATGATTGACAATGTCAACTCTAGTTCTTGGCTGTCTTCTCTGTCTGGTGCCAATGAAACTGTGAATGTTATTTTGGAGGATATAGCAATTTGGACGTATGTGTCCAGGTTTATTGCAGTAATGACAAATGATCTTTCTTCTTTGATACAGGTGTTTTGAGCTTTCCCCTCTTTCTGGTTTGAAATGTCTACGATTAGCCCCCGTGGGTTGAACATTTGACGTTGTTCTGTTCTGGAGTTCATCTAGGATCTTTTCTTCTTTAAGCCTTTCTATTTTACGATTAGCTTCTTCAAGCTTTGTTTCAGACATCGATAGTTTGGCTGTTAGATGTTCAATCTCGGATTCATACTTTCCGAGTATATTATCGAAGTCTTCTCTTTCCTCTTGTAATTGCTGGACTTCATCTGACAGTTGTTGGTTGATATGAAGAGCATCTTTCATTTGATCTAGTATCTTTCTGAATTTCTCCTGAATGTCACTGTTGTCATCACTGTCCGAATCCTCCTCATCTGTGCTGGAACAGTCCGCTGTTTCAACAGTACGTTTTCTGAGTTTAGAATTTTGGGGTGTGCTCACAGTAGTGTGTGCAGTAAGAGCTTTGCAGGCTGGTTTTCTGTCCATACTACAGTCGTCACTGGTTTCTGAATTATCTTCAGATGTCTCCTCATCACTCCAAGTAGTAAAAAGTGATCTTTTCTGCTTTTCAATAGTATTGGCACATTTAGCAGCAATGTGACCGAACCCTTGACATTCATGGCACTGAATTTTTTCTTTCTCTATTCTGCTGAAGTTTCCTCTACTGGTTTCTCCTCTAGTGAACCTATTTCCTCCTGTGAAGTCAGTCTTCTTTTGGAACCTTTGATTACTCTTCTGATTTGGAGCTGTGTAATCATTGATTTTGTTTTTATTGAACCACCGGTACATTTTTCCCATGCTCTTTGTTAGGAATGCTACCTGTTCTCAAAGATCTTGATCATCTGTGCTAACAGGTGAATCTTCCACGTCAGTTTGAACGCGACAGTCTTGGTTTTAGTCTTGTCTCTGTTTCGCATGGTTAATGTCATTTCATGGGTTCTGAGTTTCCCTATGAGGTCATCAAGACGCAGATTTTCAAATTCAGTGGATTCACTGATCGCATCCATTTTTGAGCTAAACCTTTCGGGTAGAGAAATCAGCACCTTTCTCACAAGTTTAGACTCCGGGATCACCTCGCCAAGAGCAGTAGATTCATTAGCAATATATCTAAGGTTTTTCTCAAAATCAGAAATAGTTTCATCGTCTTTCATGGTAAGAGATTCAAACCTGGTAGATAGGAGATGCAGTTTAGAGTTCCGAACAGATTGAGTGCCTTCGTATGTAAGTTGTAGAGCATCCCATGACTCTTTTGCTGTCTCAAGATTCTGGATGATCCTGTACACACTTGGGCGAACAGCACATTGAATAATGCTTACAGCTTTGCTGTTGGCCGTGTAGACAGCAGTTTCGGCAGCAGTCCATTCATCTTCGCTTTTTGGTCCTACCACACCATTTACTGTGGCCACAGGAGATGTCCACTGTGTTTGTGTAGCTCGCCAGATAGCTTCATCTTGGCTCTTCATGTACCATTTCATCCGGTTCTTCCAATAGTCATAGTTTGAGTCCGTCAGTAGAGGAGGTCGGGTGGTTGAGCCACCCTCTTCGATTTTGTCATCCATGGTCGGGTATCTCAAGATCTTTTCTCGAGAAGGTTTCTCGAGCCTGCTCTGATACCACTTGAAAGTTCGTTCCGACCTAATATGACAAATAATCGTGACTGTGCTAACAGGAGCAGGTTAGCACAGATTAATAAAACAATACAGTGAAGTAAATAACACAAGGAATTGGTAACGCAGTTCGGTTTCCCTACTCTGCGGGGCCTAGCCCAGAGGTAAACAGCATTCCACTATTCTTGAAACAATAGAACAATATTGTGGTTACAACTCTCTCGTCTATAACCTATTTTCTATTTCTCTAAGTGTACTCTTTGTTTACCTTAACAGCCTAATCTAACTATTAGGACTTACAATAATGACTGCACCAAAACGGGTGAGGACTTCACGCAATCCTCTCTCAGATCTACGCGGATCAAGTACAGCACTATGCCGGCAACACTCTCTCTCGTTTTGTCGCTAAGTGTTCTTCTTAAGACTGCTTAAGAAGATTTGTAAAAGATAGTTCTGCTAATCATGTTATCTCCCTTTTATACATGCTGATATAGGACAGTGAGAACGCAGCTTGTTCAAACCAAACCAGGATCAATTTACTCTTAGATAGAATTCTATAATCACAGGTTTCTCTTTCTTGATCAGGACGAATCTTCTTGATTAGGACGACTCTTCTTTATTATCAACATCAGGAGTCCCAATATTTCCTTCTACTCAAAACGACAACAAAGAATACAACTAAGATTCTATCTGTTTTGCGTAGCTAGCTTTAGCGGCCTGGGCTTTAATGGGTTTGACAAAAATAGCCAACCCAACTAAAATAACTGTATTCTTGTGTGAACAGGTGATCAAAACACAGGTGAACCAATTTTGCTTCAACAGTCGGGTCTGAAAAAATACTAACAATTAATCCACAGAAGATAAACTACTTCGCTAGTTTATGGATAATATCTCAAGAGATTTATACTACCATCTCCTTCTTGGTTAAAGTGGACGAATCCACTGACACCCTCAATTCCGGCAATGGCGGCATTAGCCTTTTTCATCATTATGTTCTGTGTGATATATGCGATAAAGACATCAGAACTCCGGCACACGTAAACATAATACAAGAACAAAGAACAGATATTGCATATCCAAGCACCAATACAAAACATAAATACAAACAAAGAGCTGATATTGCATATCCAAGTATCAATACAACAGACAAATCAAACAATTACCCATTAGAGCATAATCCATCCAATACCCACCATGTTCACTATTTATAATAGATAGGGGGACGTTCCTATATATTGGTGATCATCTGCCACCGACTGATATACTACCTCCGTCTCAAAATACGGGATGTTTTGATTATTGTGGAATGTGTACTTGATGATATTTATGGTTGGAGAGTATATACCAATACAAAAGAATTTCCATTGAAAATTTATAATAGGAAAACAACAATCGGTAATACAAATTCAAGATCTTAAAAGAAATCACAGATAATAAAAGATGAAAAAATAAAACCCACAAGAAAACCATATATTGAAAGAAGCATAATACATGATTCAAACACTCGATAAAATTTACTGTCACGCACACTGCACTAGTTTTGAAATCTCAGGAATATGGAGGACGAATCACAATCAAGTTGTTATCGATCGTACTCTCATCTACCTGGAGCAAGAGTTACTTTGGCATCAAGAGTTACTTTGGAAATTATGGTCATTTTATTTGTTGTGATTGTGTGGTCTGTTTGGAGAGAACGCAATATGATGATTTTCGAGATGGCTACTCTCCAAGATTGTAAGATTTTCTGTTCATTCCCATGCATAGGACAGTCTGCTCGTTTAAAGTTGTGAACTCCCATTTTTGCTATTATGCTGCTTATATAGTTAATAGCGTCACCTTCTCGGATCCAGTTTTGGACGGACAAATGAAAGTGTGGTGATGTTCAATGTAGATTGATTTGTTAGGTTTTTCCTTTTGTTAGCTAGTGTCGGCCTGTCAGGGTGTGCACTAGTTCAAGGATCCTCTTCTGGGTGTGTTTGCTAGAGGTGGTGATCTAGATAGATGATAGCTGAGCTCAAGTTTGGTGCTTCCGGCTCAATTGATCATATTTACACAAATTCAAAAGATGACGGTCTGGGACCACATGATCTTATGAATTTTCCTTCAAACCCAATGTATTTGCTTATGTAACACTCTTCTCTTGTACGTTTCAATGGCTGAATGAGACATGTGGATTTCAAGTTTACAATGAAGAAAGGGATTGAGAGCGTCTAACCAATTATACAATGAAGAAAGGGATTGAGAATCCAAAAGGAAGGGCCATGTGGTCGGAAAATCGTACCGAAAGAGGCACGATGGACATTGACAAAATGTCTAACCAATTATACAATATAGTTTGACAAAATGTTCAAATTGACATTGACTTTACCCTAAACATATATAAAGCTCATACATTTACAAAATAATGTCATAAACTATTTGAATGTGTGTGTATATATATATATATATATATCCCAATGCTTCTAAAATGCTCTCTAATTTAATAGGCTCTCCGACCAATCCAAATATCAGAGAGACGAACAATCCAAAAGTAAAGATGTCTCTTGCAAAGATGAATCGATATGTAAATTATATGTTGAACTACTTTAATCCTAAATTGTTGAATTGTGTACTGTTACAGGGTTCATCAAAAATTAGCATAGTCATAATTAAAAAATGAAGAATTGATATCACAAATTGAAAAGATATATACTGGAACTCTTTGAAGTGTGTGTATATATATATATATATTGATTGTAATAATTTCCCCTGACGGACATGTGTAATTACTTACTTTCGATCTGACAAATCAAATTTTCCGCAGAGATTAATTATGCATGCTAGTTGAGAACTTGATTGAGGCAGAGAGAGCTCACTGGTTGTATTTAACATTTTATATATAATGACTACAACCACCCATATGTTCCCAATTTCGCCCTATAAAAAGGACATCCCTTCACACTTTCATATGTAAAGGGAAGAAATACATTTGCTAATCAAGCAATAGTCAAAGAAAAAATATATACTATCATCTCTCATATTTTATCAGTAACATTTTTTATGTTACTCACGTTTTTTCGTCAGTCTAAAAATCTCTCATTTTTTCAAAAATCAGTCAAAAATATCTTTCTACCGTTAACTTTGCACACGTGACACTTATTGACGCATAGTCAACTAACAGACCAATATATTTGTGACACATATCATCTGACACATCATCAAAAATCAACATTCTCTTTGCAGAAATTGGTGACGTGTCAAAAATGTGTGACGTGTCACTGATACGTGTCATAATTTTATTGGTCCGTTAGCTGGCTAGGCATGAGTGGTCGCCACGGAGCGCCACATAGATGCCATGTAGGTGAAGTTAATGACGGAAAGATATTTTTTGCTGATTTTTGAAAACGCGAAGATTTATTAGGCTAACGAAAAACGTAAAGGATTGAAAAAATGTTATAGGTGAAACATGAGGGACCATAGTATACGTTTTCTGAATAGTCAAATTATACTAGTTAATTTAAGTAGAAATGGCAATTGTCAGGGTTAATTGTGTCAACATTTTTGTAGTTGTAGCCCTACTTCTTGTTGTGGTTCAAAACATTAATGCAAGAACTGAGCCAAGTGATGCTGGCCTTAATGCGGCGTTGGCGGCTATTCCGGGATTGGTTCCAACGGACATCCATTCGGCGGCACCAGGTGAGCCGCTGGCATGACAGGTCCTGGAGGCAGCAGAGCTGGGATTGTTGGTGGAGTTGGCAGCACCGGAAATGGATTTGGTGGTGGTTTAAGTGGCGGCATCGGCAGTGGTGGAAGTGGATTTTTCCTTCTCCTTGAGAATATTTAATTGAGTAGAGCAATATTTTAGTTAATTATTTACTTTCTTCTTGTTGTTTGGTTGCTATGGAAAGTATGAAGTGTGGAAAGTGGAAACTAAGTTTTGAAGTCGATGCGTGCGTGAGACGGTAAGAGATCTTAATTAATTTTATGTATTTGCTTTGCTGTTGAATTTGCTTTCAATTTAAATTGTACCTTTTACTTTCATGTTATCCTAAACTTGTTCATTTTGGGGATTCCATCGACATCGTTATTATTTTTTACTATCAAGATGTTCGAAAAGTTTGTTTTCAGAGGAAGTATTTTGTAAAACTTTTATTGATCAGAATAAAATGCACGCAAATTGTGATTTATATGAGCATTATTACAACCTCGAGGCCTAGACCGGAATTTTACTACTACTACTATTAGTTGAATTGTAACAGATTGTCCCACCACAACTAACAATTAACTTGCTAACTGAATGGGCCGTGTGGATCCAAATACACAAGACTTGACTGGACAAAGGATGGTCCGAACAACTCATGTACAAATTTGTATCTGTTCGGAACACTTAAAGAAAATTTGTATCTGGCCGGAACACTTAAGAATTCGGCTAGGCCAGCTCAGATTTAATGGCCAAATATCTATTTTATCTATTTTAAAATAGTTGATATTTTGAATTTTAGTGGCATATGTAATTAATAGATGTAATGAGATATTATTTAATTAAAACAAAATATTTCTTAAGTTATGTATGCTGTTTTGCTCAATTTTGGGAAGTTGGAGCTCTTTTTTTTTTTTTTCCAATATCATGTATCTAATTAATTACACATGTCATTGAAACTCAAAACATCAACTATTTTAAAATAGAGGTGGTATATAACATGGAACAAACATCAACTATTTTAAAATGTTGGTGGTATATAACATGTTCCAACTAGTTAACCTGATTCTCAGAAATCATATGCATGAAGGACGTGCTCTTATTCTTGAGTTAGGTGATTGTAAAGTCCTTTTTGATGCATTAAGATCCTATCAGCTGTGATGCTTCTTGGCAACAGGGAATTTAGTTCAACTGATCAAGCAAAACGCGGCCACTTTATTTTCTAAATACAACCTCCGTCTTAAAAAAAATGTAAATTTATATGTAAAAATTTTGCATCTATTTTGGGACAAAAATAGTATATTTTTAGTTTTGTTTGTAGAACTGTAAATAAGGATTGCTTATGAGTTGGCACACCTTCCTGTTAATGTTCCTTTGCTTTCTTTTTCGTGTAAGAAATTTCCATCCCTGACAAATTAAAGAAACTAAATCAGTCACAACTGCAAACGAATTATTATTATACAAATGAATTTTTACTCCCTCCGTCTTAATTAACTTATCATTGCAGTACTTGGAAATTTGATACAATCTTAAATTGATGAATATATCCAAATGTTTATGTTTCAGGATACAGTTATTTTAAAGAAAAAAGAAATTACAAAAGTTTCGAATAGGATGACTATTGAAGAATAGAGGGAGAGTAAAAATTAAAAATCAACTTTTTGCTATAGTTTGCTCCTCTAGGGCAAGTTTCGCCTACCCTTTTGTAAATTTCGTATGTCCAATTAATTCTAGGTTTTTTGGATTCGATGCTTAGTCAATTTCAAGTCCTTAAGGTATGACACGAATTACATCTAAATCCTTTAACTAAAATTTGCCACAGACAAGTCCTTAAAGCTCTGTCTCCGTCTAACATACAGGTCCCAGTCGTTAAACAAATCGATGTAGCATTAACAGCACCGTTAAATCATCTAACAGTGCCTATGTAGCAAAATTATATAAAGATTATCGACGTCCAAAAATAATTGTAAGAATTCCATTTCAATGTATTTGGCGGTAATTAAGTTTAACTTTTCCAGATTTTGACTCATCAATAAATAATCAACGCAACCAACTATTTCGTGATAATTAAGAATCGATTCAAACACATGTGTTATCTATATATATTTAATTTGTTACTAGTATAGTATTTACTTGAAGTTAATTTTGATCTACCAAATTTATTTTTACACCTATATAAGCGACAGACATTTCTGTTCTGGTAGCGTTGGAGTATGATTGAGCGAGGGATCTCACTGCTTATAATTAACTTTTCTAATTACTACCCAGCGGAATCCAACCGTATATTTATTGATATTTTACCTTTAAAAAGAAGTTTCATTCACAGTCTCTAATGTACAAAAGTGAATCAAAGTAGTCAACAGGAGAGTCAAATTAAGTCAAACTATTAGCTAAGAGAGATGGCAATTAGGGTTTGTGTGAAGAATACCATTTTGGTAGCTCTATCTTTGCTTGTTGTGGTTCAGAGCATTCAAGCGAGAACTTTGTCCACTGATGATGAATATACTGGCCTTGATGACCAAAAGAACGTCCTCACTTACGGCGGTCTAGGCGGCTACTCCGGAGTTGGTACCAACGGACTTCCATTCGGCGGCGTCGGTGGTATGGGTGGCATGACCGGCCCTGGAGGCAGCGGAATTGGTGGAGGATTTGGATGTACTGCCGGTGCAGGTACCGGTGTCATTAATTGTAATTCAGCTGGTGGCAACATCGGTGGTGGTGCAGGCGGAATCGGCAACATTGGTGGTGGCAACGCTGGTGGAAGTGGCAATATTGGTGGTGGCGGAAGTGGCCATATTGGTGGTGCTGGTGGAAGTAGCCATATTAATGGTGGCGGTCATGCTAGTGGAAGTGGCGCTCTTCCTTGAGCAACATTGATTAATAAGTAATAATTATTTCCATATTTTGTTTTAGTACTTAATTACTATGGAGTGTTGTGGCAGTTAAGTTGATTCGAAGTCATGTGTGAGTGAGGTATCTTAGTTTATGTGTTTTGTATTGCGGTTCATGAGTTTGCTTAATTTCAACTTGATTAGGGTTGGACTTTTTAATTAATTTTTATTTTATCCACTCATATAGCCTCCTTCTCTTTTTGGTATGATTACATTGATCAACGATTGGACAATTTTGCATCCTCAAAATTAAATATAAAACGTGGAAATACATAATACTACCTCCGTCTCAAAATAGATGTAAATTTTTACATATAATTTATATTAAAAAATTTGCATCTATTTTGAGACGGACGGATTATATAATCAAGTTCATGATGCGAAAAGTAAGTTTTGATAATTCATGACTAGCTAACTTTGATTAAAATGCGGACAGTGACTGAACTCCATAAAAACTAGCATATGATGAAGCCATTCTTCATTATTTATTTATCATCTTATTCAATTCATCTAATAATATAACAATGTATTTAGTTTTACATGTGACTAATCATCGAGACAAGTATTATGAGTATATATAATTATATAAAAAAAGAGATTACATTTGTAAATTGTGATTTAAGACTTTCAATATTTTTATCGGCCAAAAACCATGCGATCTTAGCTTTTTAATGTCACGAAAGGGACAAAGGACCATTTAGATTTTCAAAATTCAAAAAATAACATTGAGGGATTTATCGGGTTTATCTTAAGCCATAAGGATGACATAGATCAAAAAAAGCAAACAATAGGGACTAAATGCACGTATTTTAAAGAAGACAAGGCCCAGTCCAAAACCAAACACCATACATAAAAGCCCATAATACAGGCTCTTTTCTTTTTCAGTCGTCTTCTTCTTTTCTCTCACAATCATCGACAAAGGGAAAGTCGACATTTCGTGTTCCCAAAGCCAAAAATCTCAAACTTGAATCATGGGTCAGGGAACTCCGGGAGGTTTAGGCCGACAAGGCGATCGGAAACCTGGCGAAGGAAACGACAAGAAGGAGAAGAAATTCGAACCGGCCGGTCCACCAGCTCGCGTCGGCCGTAAACAGCGGAAACAAAAAGGTCCGGAGGCGGCGGCTCGGTTTCCCACCGTCACGCCGGTGACTAAGTGTAAGCTCCGGCTGTTGAAGATGGAACGTATCAAGGATTACCTTCTGATGGAATTGGAATTCGTTGCTAATCAGGAGAGGTTGAAGCCACAAGAAGAGAAAGTGGAAGAGGACAGATCTAAAGTCGACGACTTGAGAGGTTCTCCGATGAGTGTTGGGAATTTGGAAGAACTTATTGATGAGAATCATGCGATTGTTTCCAGCACAGTTGGGCCTGAATACTATGTGGGAATCTTGTCATTTGTTGATAAAGATCAATTGGAACCTGGATGCTCCATTTTGATGCATAATAAGGTAATCGAATTACTAGCTTGAATTTATTTGAGAATTGCAGACTTAAACTAGCAAGATGTTGTTTCAAATAGCTACTGTAAATCATGGCATATAAAGTGTTGAGATTGGAATGCTGTTTGTTCTTAAAATAGTAGTTTTTGACTCACTTTCGTATCATAGCTTGTTACTTTTGCCTTTAGTTTAGTCTAATTTTCAAAATTCTTGCAGGTTCTTTCGGTTGTTGGGCTTCTACAAGATGAAGTTGATCCAATGGTGTCGGTGATGAAAGTTGAGAAGGCTCCGTTGGAATCTTATGCCGATATTGGTGGGTTAGACTCCCAGATTCAGGAAATTAAAGAAGCAGTTGAGCTTCCTCTTACTCATCCTGAGCTTTATGAAGACATTGGAATCAAACCTCCTAAGGGAGTCATATTGTATGGAGAGCCTGGAACTGGGAAGACCTTGCTTGCTAAGGTGCAAATTATATTTCCAGCTGCTATTTAGATAATTTAACACCTTCTTCATCGTTTCATGTAATCTGTGAATGCAACTATGTTTTCTTTTCATTTGTCCCATACGATGGCCCCTTCCGAAAATGCAGCATGCCTGATTTAGTACTTGCCTATTATGCATATTCAATGGTAGTATAAGTGTATAACCACTTTTCATTCTGTTATGTCAGGCTGTTGCAAATTCAACATCGGCAACTTTCTTGCGTGTTGTTGGTAGTGAACTGATTCAAAAGTACTTAGGTGATGGTCCAAAATTGGTTAGAGAACTATTCAGAGTTGCTGATGATCTTTCGCCCTCTATTGTCTTTATCGATGAAATTGATGCTATTGGTACAAAGAGGTGAGTCTTATCTTTTAGCATGTTTTGGATTAGTTCACTGTTGTCTTGTTTTTGACAAAACAATACACCTTAGGTATGATGCGCATTCTGGTGGTGAACGTGAAATTCAGAGGACAATGTTGGAACTACTAAATCAGCTGGACGGTTTTGATTCTAGAGGAGATGTCAAGGTTATCCTAGCAACAAATCGAATCGAAAGTCTTGATCCAGCATTGCTTAGGCCTGGTAGAATAGATAGGAAGATCGAGTTTCCTCTGCCTGATATCAAAACAAGGAGGCGTATTTTCCTGGTATGATTACTTTTTCTTTCATTATAGAGGAGATGTTTTCTTTTTCTTTGGTTCTTGTCCCTGATGATATGTGTTGCAGATACATACATCAAAGATGACTCTGTCTGATGATGTCAACTTGGAAGAATTCGTTATGACCAAAGATGAGTTCTCTGGAGCTGATATAAAGGCAATATGCACCGAAGCCGGTTTACTAGCACTTAGAGAGCGCCGAATGAAGGTATTGCTTCGAATTCCAAATATCAAAACAGTACTTTTGGATACTTTATACTATCTTGGCATATTACTGTTGTTTGAATGGAATACAAGTGTATGAACATACTGCTTTCTTATCCTGGATTGTCTTCTTAATCTTAAAACCCTTTTGTGTCCGTCTTAGGTGGTGCATGCCGACTTCAAGAAGGCAAAGGAAAAGGTGATGTTTAAAAAGAAAGAAGGGGTACCAGAAGGCCTTTATATGTGATTTTCTCATTTTTCAATGTTCCTTGCTTCTTGTTTGTTCAAGGATACTGGAGTACTCCATTTTTTATTTTCCTTTCTTGATCAAGAATGGAGTACTTAATCCGGCACTTCAAACTTTTTCATGTATCTGTAGATTAAACATCATGTCTGTTTGCGTTCCAAATTCTAAAGACAGATTTTTTTTCTTAATTTCTTGTTACTCTCATTATCATCATGAAGCTCTAAATATTTATTATCGTTAGTTTTCAAAAAACTTACCACCTTGAAGGTTAAACCTAAATGTCCTTTTCTTTTCGGAAGCTCAGAGTTCAGGAGGTTAAATCTTTCAAGAATTGGATATGTTTGCATTGGATCATTTTTATTTTTATTTTTTTCGTGTTGCCAATTATCGATGGGATTTGAACTTTCGACTAGAGAGAAACCTTTAACCACAATACTTTAAATTGTCTAAGTTAGCTGAATTTGATCATTTCAAATTTACATATTAACCTTGTATTTTGTATCAATACATGATATCATTTGTACAAATCAAACCATTCAATCGAACCAAATCCATTCCAAGTTTACAATGCCTAACTAAAATGTCACAAGTCACAAAATTTCATAGATTTAACCATTTGAGACTGAAATGAGCCAAATCAAAATAATAAGGATCATTCCTCTATTGGATTCATAACTTAAGGACTAAATTTGACATTAATCCAAACATTAACTAGAAAGAAAGACACAGGCATGGCGGCCGTCGACAGTCGAAGCAAAACTTCACGAGGTTGCCAAACAAAATCGCTTCCAAACCAATTATCAAACACACACTCGTCTCTCTAATTTGCTCTCTTTTTTTGGTCACTTTGTTATAAAACTTGTAATAATTAATAATGGTTCGTCCTATTCCTCGGAAGTGTCAAGTCTGCAATGAAGCTCAATCGAAGTACAAGTGTCCCAATTGTGTAGCTCCTTAGTAAGATTCACAAAAACATCTCCAACCCTTTAATTTTATTCTCTGCATCTTTTTTTAAAATTTATCGATTTTATTAAACTGGGTTAGTTTTTTTTTTTTCTGATTGCAGCTGTTCTTTGGTTTGCTTTAAGAAACACAAAGGTGAAGTTTTTATATCATCTACTAGTTTGATTCAGAAATTTCTGACTTTTACTTATCCAAAATCACAACTTTATGATTACCCTCTTTTAGTCTTTGTGTTTACAATGTTGTTAATATGAGAATTTATGATTATGGTGCAGAAATTCCATGCGTCAAGCCGGAATCTTCAGAGACAAAAATAGGTCAGTTTCATGACCTTGGATTTTTCAAGCATTTGGTTTGTTGTAATTTGTTTGCAAGGGGCATGATTTTGTATTGCTGTGTATAAATGTTGTTGCTTGTTAGCTACTGGTCCAGCTCCAGCATTGCTAGTGCAACGGCCGTTAAAGGTGGATGAACCAAGTGAAGTTCTGCAAAAGTTGCAGTTGGAATCTATAGGTATGTATGTTATCTTCATAATGGTTTCTGTATTCTTTTAACCAATTTGGAAATCTGCTACTTTAAAGGAAGTAATAAATCAATTCTATTTTAGTTATGTATTGGAACGGAATTAAAAGCTTCTTTGAGTAACTCGTGCAGCTTCTTCCAGCGAAATCCGAATGGCTTTGAGAGATGAAAAGCTTCAGAAGCTTATCCAGGATATCGATAGCTCCCCAGATGCAGATCATGTGAGTACAATTTCATTTTACTTACATTAGACTCAAACTTTCATCATACTACCTCCGTCTCAAGATACATGAAGTTTTTCATATGTATTTTCATGGGGAAAACATCATGTATTTTGAGACAGAGGGAATAATAAATTTAGTTCGTTATTTGGAAAACCATGTATTCTTCAAAGGAAACCGCCATCTAATCTAAAATCTGTTACTAATTGTACCAGCAACTTGATAAGGCCATGGAGTCTGAAGAATTTCGCATGTTCACTGAGAAGGTAATTCCTTTTACTGCTAGCAACAGAACATCTAGTGTTTCACTGTAATAGCTTTTTAACTGTATTTTAACATTTTGGTTTGTTTTGTTTTGTTTCTCAGATATTATCAGCAGTTGGACCATAATAGAGCTAGTGGCTAGCTGAAGAGTAAACCTTCATATTGCTGGAATTTTGAGTTATTGGAACTAGTTGGTGAATTGGTGCTCCTTGTTTTGTTTCTCAGATATCATCACTGTATGCTTTTCTAGTCATTGTAAATTATTTAGGATATTGCGAGTAACTTAAAACTTTAGGATTGAATACAAATTATCGGTAATATAGAAATCTCTGAATTGACCATCTTACAAGATCGACCCGAAATACGTGTTTGCAATCCTATTAGGAAAGCAAATTTGTACTCGGTGCAAGCTTGTGCTGATGCAACAATGGCACTAGAATTAGCTCTTGGTTAAATTCTAGTTGCAAAATACAGAGAAACTATTGAAGTATTTAATGCTAACAATTTACATTAGATTGCTGGAAATTGCCATGTAGGCTCCATATGCGATGCTCGTGGATATTATCGGCATGTCTTGGGATTCTCCGGCAAAGGATTTATTAAATATTTTCCGAGCATTAATCGAAATATTCGTCATCCCTACACCGATCTGAATTAAGTCCTGCATTAGTAAAATGGCTGAACATTTGGTCATACAATTATTAATGTGTAAAGAGTAGACGTGCCAGAGATGCACCAGAACCAACTGCAAATAGCTTCCCGCCATTTTTCTGCAATTCGATTTTCAGTTAGTATTAGTTTGTCAAAATAGATTCCTTTCTGTTAAATATTCTGTTATTAGAATTACATACCACTACTGCTCCAAGTCTTTGTAAAGGCGAGAAGGGGAGTTCCGGCCAAAGCCACCTGCAAGTTTTTGAAAAGTGAAATATTATAGACAGCAAAAGCTTCTTTTGCAAGTGGTCCAGCATGAACAGCAACAGTTTGTCGGAGAGAAAATTGTTGGCGCTGGAAGATACACGAGCATAAATCGGCTACAAAAGCCATTACCTGAAATAGGTAGAGAAAACCAGATTGAATTTCTCAAACTCGAATAAATTTTTCATCAATTTTGAGGTAATTTATTTCTTGAATGGATTTTTAACTGTCATATACTTACCACATCAGCTATTACAAAGTCTAGCTCCTTGGTGAAATTTTCTTTCCGCTTCCCAATCTCTGCAGCAGTGTGAAAGAACTCAAAATTGTAAGATTTTATATTCATCGATCTGTTTCTAGAACAAGAAAAGCAAATGAAGGCTTAGAAAAACAGATCCTGAACAATCCAAATGTGAAAAAGCCTAATCTTTTACATTTATAAGTATCATTTTATTACATTGTCAATTAGCAAGTAACCGAAAAGAAAACTCCTGACCTTGGTGAACATTCCGAGGCCACACTCGATGGTGACTTTGGTTACGAACAGATCGCCGGCAAGCAATTGTCTTAAACCCTCCGAATTGCAGCAACAACTCGAAAAATCGGCGACTGCTCCAGGTCAAAGTAGCTACGGACAATCGATCCTGGCACTCCTCCTGATGGACTGACTATTGAGTGTAGATTTTTAGGAGCTTTCCCAGTTACCGAGTAGTAGGTTTGTTGGAACCGCTCTGAGTTGGAGGCTTGTTGAAACTATTCTCAGTTGTAGGCTTGTTTAACGATTCAGAGCTGTCGGCTTTTTAACAATATTTCGATGTTTAGTATTGCTGAGAGCTTACTATTTCGACTTGTAAGCTTGTTGACATTGTTTCGAGTTGTACAACCATTCCGAGTTGTAGGCTTGTTAGAACTATTCGGTGTTGTAGGCTTGTTAACACTATTCTGAGTTGTAGTCTTGTTGTTGAGCTTTCCTAAAAAGGGTCTCTAATATTATTAATCTATGCTTGTGTAGTCGTATATATCGTTTGTATCGCCCGATATGTATACGATATGTATTATACAACGAGATAACGATTCGTATCACTAGAAAAAGTCATCCTGATGTATCATATCGTATTCGTATCTGTAGCGATATACACGATACTTTAACATCGATTTTAAACTAAATTTAAATTGATTTTTAAATTGAACCGATTGAATTATAAATTAAAGCCTTCTAATTAATTAACTAAATGACATGAAATCTTAAATTAAATGTTGAAAAGTCTATTAACGAAGATTTCATGAACCAAATCATTAATGAAGCGAGGTCATGCATGAAACAAATCATGAGCAAGCATGGTCTTATATGAAATAAATCATGAGCAACCAATGCTTTGTATGAAATAAATTATTTGGAAGCAAGGCCTTGCACGAAATCAACCATGAGCAATAAAGACCATAGATGAAATAACTCATGAGTCAGTATGGCATGCATGAAATAAATCATCAGCAAGCATGACCATTGATCAAATAAATCATGACCAATCAATGCCATGAATCAAATAAACCATGAACAAACAACGCCATGCATAAAGAAAGTCATGTGCAAGCAACTCCATGCATGAAACAAGTCATGAGCAACCAAGACCATGCATGAAACCAAGTCATGAGCCACGAATGACGTGCATGAAACCAAGTCATGAGCAACGAAGGCTATGCATGAAACAAACCATGAGCAACCAAGGCTACGCCTGAACAAATCACGAGCAACTGAGGCCATGCATGAGACTTTATCAAAATTATTATCATTGTCAACATGATATCAAAGTTGTATTCCATTCTCGAAGTGTGGGGGCATGTTGAGACTCACATCGTGAATGACATGCTTGCTACCGGTTCCTTTCGAAAGTCCATCAATGGCTGCCGATTCCAATCCAAAATTTGACAATTATTATTCGCAGGGCGCTATGTGTCTTGACGATTGTTTCAACAAGATTGTGATTCTGGCCGACAATATTTACGCGTGCCGACCTGGATCCAATGCATGGTCAATGGTACTTTGCGACTACGTTCACCACCACTTGAATATATACACCATCTGATCGGGCTGGCTGCCAATCTTGCGAGCCGATTCTCTCGCGGCAATGGGAGTTGAGTCTCTGGTCTACAATGCCGTTTTCATGGGGATTTCGAGGAACTATTTCAGCGGCCCCTCAGTACATTTGTGCAGCATATGCTCTCATGGAGTATTCCGCCAAATGTGGCCGCCAAGGGACTACTAGGTACTTCCTCCTCCGGCAGTGAAAGAAAATATGAAGCAAATTTTCAAAACTTTTTTTTTTTTTTGCATGCATGTTTAATTGTTATGGTAAACACTGAACTTTTCCCCATTTTTTTTGGTCTATGGCGTTCAATGTTGTAACCATGGGCATTTCGAGAGACCATTTCAACGGAACACCGGTCCATCCATGCCAGATCTGCTGTGAAGGAACTTCTGTGGGGTTTTCATGCCAAGGACCTTCTAGGAAATTTGGAAGACTGCTTTTTTTAATTTAGAAGACATTATTGCTGTCTGTTTTTATATTCTAGATTCTATGATGACTGTCATACAATTGAAATTTCAATTACAAATAGTAATGCTTGGTCAATTAGTTATCAATGCTTGGTCAAGTAGTTATCAATTAGAAATCGGTTAGACCGGTTCGAGTTGTTTCTGAATTGGTTTAGATTCCATTAGCAAAGTGTATAAGAAGTTCAATTGTTCAAGGCATTCAGAAATTAATTGAATCAAAACAACTCCTCTCTTCGTTCTCGTCTTCTTCTCCGTCTTTCTCTATTTTTCTTCTCATCTACTTCAACCTCTATTCTATTTCTCAACCCAATCTATTTCTTTTACCAAATTATATACAGGTCCGTTCCTAGTCGTCGGCTCGTTTACATTGTTTCGAGTTGTAGACTTGTAGAGAGCTTGCCGTTCCAAGTTGTAGGCTTGTTTATATCATTCTGAGTTGTAGGTTTGTGGACACTGTCACGAGTTGTAGGTTTGTTTGAACAGTTCCTAGTTGTAGTTTAATGATACCGACCTGAGTTGTGATAGAATTGAATGATTGACGATTTATTGAGTTGCTATCTGTTGTATATATACATTACAATAATTATAAGAATGGTAACTAAGCATATTACAATCCTAAGATTATGCTGTACATGTATCTACTGATATTGTATGATCGGGAGAGGTTCATTGCACATGTGACTAATTAATTGATAGGTGGGCTTCTCCAACTATTGATTTGGGCTTGAAGCAGCAGCCCATATCTTCATCATATCAGTACATCATCTTCCTACATCAATATATCATATCATTAGGCTTGTTGAGACCTTACATTTCCGATTAAAGTAGCTCCGAATTGTAGGCTCGTAGACACATTTCCGAGTTGAAGGCTTGTTGAGTTGAGGAGCTTTCCCAAAAAAGTGTTGCCCTCAGTGAAACATAATTAAATGACAATTGAAAATATATGCTATGACTGTATATGTATGACAAATTTAAATCCTGTTAGTATTACAAAATGAGATCCACATATATTATCCTGTTAAAGTCGATGGAACATGAGAAATTTCAAGAAATATTTATCCTTGATAACAAAACGGAAATCGCTAATTAGTTGATAAAAATATATATTATGTTTATTACTAAGAATAATCTGATTGTAACGATTACAACCTGATCAATTAATTTTATTCATTACTACTTAATATTATGACTCAATCATTGACATTCTATTTCCCTATTAGCTCAAATGCTCATCTGATTGTTGACAAACATATGGTCCAAGAGATGATCTTATTCTAAAACAGACTGAAAATTAAAACTTGCTCCCAACCCAACAGAACAACAGCTGCGAAATACCCCTGTCTAAGCATCGTAACGCTTGATGAGCTTAGCGTGAATAGCCTTGACATCTTCATCTGTCAAAGGGCTTCCGATATAAGTCATCAAGACCAGCTTCCATGAACTCATCGTCGTCATCGGGAAATGTACTGGCAGTACATCCAGCAATGAAGGTACGGATTCCCTTCATGCGAAGTTTCTTGGTGGCTTCAATCCCATTCATTTACAGGCATGTCACGGTCCATGAGAATCAAATTGAAATCATTATTATTCAATCCGAAAAAGAAATCAACAGCTTCCTTTCCATTTTTAACAATCTGAGATTCTATATTAACATTCAGTAGTAAATCTCTGTGTTGGGAACTGACGGGTCTCATTGTCTTCAACGATAAGTGCTTTCATGAGCATCGGCTTCTTTTCTACACCGGAAGGACCCTCACGTGGGATGATCAACTTCTTTCTTTCGCCGGAAGTACTCATTCTTGCTAAGTAATGCAGACTTTGAATTTCGTAAATATAATTATATGCTCTACGCAGAGTTAATTATAACAATTATAAGTTTGGTGTGGATGGACAAATATTAAACTCTTATTTATACTGATTCAACGTAACCACATGCAATTGTATGTGGTCCTACTTATCATTCGAATCTTATTGCAAGTAAAACTTTTGTGAGTATATATACATGCAAATATATGCAACATACCATTTTCATGAATTAGCAAGTTCTATTCTAAACTACAATCACAATGCGAATGAACTTTCTACATGCAAAAGTAACACGAATGTATATTCCTTCGATTCAAAATAGAACAGGTACTTTTGTTGACACGATAGTCTAAGAAGGACATAAAGTGTAGTTTTCCCCCGAAATAATTCATTCAACTATTTTGCTCATTGTCACTATTTATGCAAACCCAAGAATTCCGATTTCCTTTTGAACGTTAGGCAAAATAAAATTCAATTTCAATCATAAAAATAAAACTATCAACATATCTCCGAAAACCAGAGAAGTCAGGAGACAGGTAAAAAAAACCACTCTGCTATAAAGCCTAAAACCAGAAAAACACATACAGAAAACCCTCAACCCCTCAAAATGCTCTCACATCACACAATATACAAAAGGAATTACAACAAAAGAATAAAAAGCCAACACGTACGTCATTGGTTACCATCTATGGATGTTCCGGTTCGAGGCCTGAGAGATCCTGTTAGCATAAATTGAAACCAATCTCAATTGTGTGCTATTAAGTCCTTCCATGTATGGTAAAAACTCTTTCCCAAGCATGATATAGATGTCCACTAAACAGAATACCACAGTCTGCACAACACAACACAACAAACAAACATAGCAGATGAGAAATTCAAGTCTAGTACAAAATACATGGACAACCTGAAAGGATACTACGTAAAAAGTTCTTATTTTTTTTCCAAAATATGAAAAGAAAAGGTTATTGACTATTGATTCCAATTTTTTAAAACCTTCGATTCTAAGTCCTTACTTGAATAATTGAATTTTTATTTTCTTCCATACCAAGAACCAATATCAATCAAATGATGTCAAAGAATGAGGACTAATATTGATTTTTGGGGAGATGTAAGAGCCATTATTTACCTTCCTAACATCTGCACTTTGGTTTCCAAATGCTTCAAAAAGAGCAGGCAAAAATGAAGGTAGCTGAGCCATTAGTTCCTCCGGTGAAAACCGACCAACAAGCTGCACATAAAAGATAACTAGTACCCTTAGTAAATGTCCTTTTAGAAAATCAAAATTAATTTCACATCGAGTATCACTTTGGAATACAAGGTAATTTCTTTTGACTAGTAATTGAAGGAGATAATGTGATTGAGAAGACTTTTTAGAAGGGTGAGTTAGTAAAATGATCTTGATAAATAATTTCTTTAATCTTAGTGCCTAAACCTTTAAAGACACTTATTAACGAATGAAGAGAGTACATCGCAACACAATTTCCTATACTTTGCAGAAGCATCCATACTAATTCAGTAGACTTCCATTACACCTGAAAAACGTACCTTTGTCAAACAGTTAATGGATGTAACGAGAGTCTTTTCATCTTCGGTCACTAACAAAGGGCTGATAACCTGCAAACAACAGTAATTGACAGAAGATGTCAAACTCAATTGATTAAGAACCCATATGAACAATGGAAAAAGAGTAGGCAAGTGGAGTAAGCAAGAAATGTTTACATACACTTAGACATCTAAACGGATCGTACTGAGACAACACAATGGCTAAGCAAGACTCGGCTTCATTTGAAACCTGAACAGCGAAGGAAAGAAAGACAGAATGAGACATGGTAGAAAAGCAAAACTATAATATGATCAAAGAATGTCCAAAAATTTACTTTCGGAACGATATCCTTTGTAACGTGAAGCAGCTTCTCAATTATAATCTCAACAGATTCCTCCATGTAACTTCTCTGTAAAATGACAAATGATTATAAACAGATTTGAGATGCATAACAACGTCCTTCGATGGAAAAATTGACAGTATGTAGAGTGCTAGCTAGTATTATAATAAAGTTGTTATCGGTACAACGATGGAACCTAAGAAATGGTGAATCATCAGACCTGGTTTTCAGCATTTCAGCAATCAATGATACTGTGAGCTCTCGAATTGAAGAATCAGAGTCATCCAACACCTCAAGCACAGCTGTCAGAATCTGATTAAAATACTGCAAGAGCACAATCTTAAAATTAGAACATTAAGTTGAAACTTGGATTCACAAGCAACATACTGTGTTAAATAAATTGTTGAGAAGCAGAATACTGTCTTAAATCATACGGAGTAATATTGAATATCATTTTATAATGAACAGGAAAACCGGAAATCGAGAAATGTTGATAATGTACATATCTGACAACACCTCATCTCATGTCATGTCATGTCATGTCATGTTCATGTATTGATATTTCTTTTTTGGTAGAGAATCAATGATACAGAACGAATGCTCAATGTAGATTTATATTATTCAGCACAAGTAACTACACTCATACCTTTGTCCAGTTGGAGTCATCGTTGGCAGTAGAGGCTTCAATTAACTGCTGGAGTGCACTGTGTTTTCTTGATGTAGGGCTTTCACCGTCGCCGTTGCATATCTATAAAAACAAAGATGTTAAGCTATGCACATAAAGCTCCACGAACCAAATTCTTCGCACAAAATAAATAACAAATGAAAGATAATAAATCATTTTAATTGATAAAACATAACTTACCAGGTGAAGAATTTGCGGTATACTTGGTTCCGCGGTGCTGTTAGAATCAACTTCTAGAGCAACAGGCTTCAGATGATTAAGGTCCAAATCAGATGTAGCATCACCGTCAAGTCTTGAGTTACTAGATACTTCCAAGAGATCATCATTCATCATACCATTATAGTCAAAACGTGAAGAAGACAAACTTTCAAAATTTACACCATTTTCTTCATTCACTTTACTGTCTGTAGGGGAACCCACGTCCTGACCAGTAGAAACCACCATGTAACTTAGGTCCTTGGCTTTGGAACTTAGAACATCGGTCTTTGATCCAGTCTCAAAATTCTGATACAAGTTCTGTCGACTTTCATCAGATGTTATATGGTCAGTGCCACTGATCATCAAGGTTGATTCTTGAGAAGAACTCCACTTCCTGCCAGTATCAGCATCAATGGAACCAGCAGAATATCTACCATACAAATGGCTCCTTTTTGATGCACTAACATATCCTTCTTCGGAAGATGTCCCCACATTGTCATAAATATCATAAGCAGACTTGGATCTTTGCCGATCTTTCTTGCTTTGCAAAAAGTTCATAAGGTCTACTTCAATTCGAGGAGTTTTCTGTTTCAGACATCGTCTCAGTGAATTTTGTTCTTCAACTGATAGACTGAGAATGAAATTAAGAACAGCTGTTGTATCGAAATGAGAATAAACAGCTATAATGCATGAGATGGCTGATTCCTTGAGCTTAGTATTTTTATCATGGACTAATGGAGCCAACTTTCCAAGCCATAACTTTAGGATGCCAATATTTCCAGAACCTTCAGAGTTTGAAGCATGCTTGTGAAGGCGGTTATGGCATAATCAATAACAGCTAATTTGGCCTTTGGAGATCTCTGTTCGTCCAGAGAACGGAGCAAAGCAGGTAGCAGGGAATCTATGCTGTAGGTCTTGCTTACAATGTCCAAGGTTGTCAAGCATGGTTGCCTAACTAACTCTTTTGGGTCAATTAAGCGTGAGAAAACATGGGGCAACATCCTTTCCATATAACTCTCAAAAGGCTTTCGGCAAGCTGGTATAATGTTTGCAAGAGTTGAAAGGGCAGCTTGTGCAACTTTATGGTGTGGGTCATCCAAGTGCTGAAAAAACAGCTTCATTACCTTCTCGAAATTCTGAATTACTTCTTGAACACCTTTAGGATCTTGCAGCAAGGCCTGGAGATAATTAAATGCAGCAACCCTTGCAGACCAGTCAGAGCTTGGACTAAGTCCCTCACTCAGAGCGTCGCTTAGAGATGCAGGCCCATCTACAAAGTTTGACACTTCGCCAAGTGAAAGTTGGCTATCGTCAAAACTTCTCCTTCTACTTGCAGACATCCGCCCACCCATGTTCTTCCTTGAGAGTGGCCTCTGAAAATTGGGAACATGACTGTTATGTGGATCTCTAAAGTTCGCATCTTTGTAAGCTGAGTCTATATACTGCCTGTCAATGTTATGGTTTACAACTCGCCTAGATTGGCGGAAGTCTTCTTTTTCTTCATGAGAACCTCTTTCTTGATGATCAGGTACTCTCTTCGACGAGTATGAGGAAAATGCAGGCAAAGAATCACTTGCCAAATTACTACGATATGATAATTTACCAGAATCTTTAGAAGCTTGTATCTGAGAGATAATATCAGACAAAACCAGGCCACCATGACGAACACTGCCTTTATTTACGCTAGATGTAGTTGATTCTGCCGAAAATGATTTTGAAAGAAGATTAGAAGCTGGAACAGCTGCAGGAAATGGTGTCTCAGAAGAAGATTGAGTGTCCACTCCTGCACTAGGGGAATGGGGAAAAAATTTAGGTGCTCAAACATGTTTTTTTCTTCTACTGATTCACTAGTAATTCAGACGTGTTTTCAATCTAACTGGTTTGAGTACAAGTATACTGAATGAAAGAAGTTTGATACCTAAATCCAAGCTTGACGACCGGAGACTTGATGCATTTCTATCAGATATATCCAATCCTCTGAGCATGCTTTCAATTGCAGATACTTTCTGCTTGCTGGCATGTAATACACTTTCTAAACTGCGTTCACTACCTTTACCAAGTGTCTTTGACTGTGATAGGAGTCCGGAAGAAACAGATCGTCCTGTTGATAAACTTGAGCTTCTATCCATTGCAACAATGGCAGAAGTTCCATATCCTGGCAGATTTGAGGGTGCGGATGTTTGAGAGGTGATTGATGATTGTGAGCTTCTATCTCGCAGTGAAGGAGAAGCAAAACGCCTGTGCACACCCCCATCCTCTTCATTAATTATCTATGCATGAGGAAAAGAACAATTACTTCAAACCAACCTTATTTTAAATAAATGTTATAAAATTTCCATTTGAAAAGAATGATAAGAAGGAACATACTCTTTGAATGACAGGATCAAAGGATGAAAATAGTCGACGAGACCGCTCAGGCCAAGTTTTAGCAAACATTCGGTAACACATTCGTGCTGTTGATCTAACCTGTGATTGTAGACACATTATACATCTTTTGATGCAAAATTTGAGACTGATGAGAGTATTAGATTATTTGTAAAATACCTCACTCATTGCATCTGCAACGCAACACCTAATGAGATCTTCATACAAATCAGCCGATCGCTGTATTTCAGGAGCATCAGGCCAGTGTTCAAGTATTAACAACGCATATTCACAACACCTAGGAGAGAAAAATTAAAAATAGATAAATAGTGAAGATACATTGCACAAATACAAATCAACACAGAGTAGGAGAGTGAATTGTAACTACTTTGTTTACTTCATTACTTTACTACAGTGTAATACCTAGCACGAAGTACTGCATTACGATCATTTTTTGCACAATCAGCAATGCGAGGAAGTACACGGGCAACTTTGCAGTTAAGCAACATCTGGAGGAGAAAGGAACTATTTATTATAGATTACATGGAGAATGAAGAATCAACAAATAGAGTGAAAAAGGTGGTTACCGTTTTTATGCAATTATCTGCAGATTCTGCAATTATAAGCACAGTAATCACAACCAGCTTGAAAAGAACCTGATTACCATACCATATAATTAGCAACAAATATTCAAAATACATAAGATAGCAGTAGCCAAGGAGGAAACATGAAACATACAGGAATGAATTGCTCCGCATATGTTTCAAAATCACTCAGGAGCTCCTTTGATAAAAAGGATAATAGATGGCAAGCCTGTATCAAATATCAATAACTGACCAAATTAGCAATCTGGAATTAAACCCAAAAACCTTGCATTAAAATTTTTCACCTATAATGATGAAACATAAAAGCAAACAAGAATGAACCAGAAATCTGGCACCTAGCAACAGGAAAAATGCCAATGCACCTGCTTTACAATGCTTGACCTCCGATCCGATAATTGCGTGCTTAGGGGACCAACAAGCTGCTTCAAGAGTCCATGGAAGCATGGATAGTCAGTAGCACCTGAAAGAAGATAACAGAAGAACATAGTTACATAGTTGACTTAAAAGCAAGTTCACTTGAGCTGGCAGAGGAAAAATACAAACCTCCATAAACAAGGCCTTCGAGTC
The DNA here is from genome assembly GCF_046630445.1 of Rutidosis leptorrhynchoides. Taxonomy (NCBI): domain Eukaryota; kingdom Viridiplantae; phylum Streptophyta; class Magnoliopsida; order Asterales; family Asteraceae; genus Rutidosis; species Rutidosis leptorrhynchoides. The sequence goes on along the minus strand of NW_027266412.1, from coordinate 49,167 downwards.
TCTGCATGGCAGTAATACGCATAGACCAGTCTTTTTCAGGAACGAGAATGGAGGCGACCTTTTCAAATTCTCTTATCAACTCTTTTTCTGAGTACACTTTGATTGGTTCAATTGGTTTTTCTGTGATACTGGCTTCCCCTGAGCAGAACAAAATACTATATAAGTGATGCAAGGTATATCACCTAGCCTCGATTCATAACTTCTTGTCCAGTTACTCTCACACACACATAGATAAAAAAACAAAAGCCTTATAAATGGTACAGGCAAGTTTCTTAACAAAAATACATGGTTTACAGAAATCTCCAGAATTAACTCCTAACCAAATATCCCAGTAACACAAAACTCGAAGGAAATGGGGTACCTACCTCCAAAAAGAGATGTATCTCTAGAGGAAGCCTTAGCTTTTGGACTACTTTTCTTAGGGTTGTGGTTAGAAGGCCTCAGTTCCGCAGCTGTAAAGTTATTGGTAATTCCATCTGAAGAATGGACTTGAGGTTCAATCTTCTCTAGCCTTGCATTAATATCTTTCACCTGCAATTGTGAATTGTAACGTACATGTAAAGGTGTTAGACTACCAATATAATTTTTTACTAATCAGTAAGCCGACCAATAGTAAACTCCAATTCGGTGTAAACATTCAATTACTTATTGCATGGTATCTAAAACTACTGAAAAATCATAAGAACCAAAAATCATAATTTTGAATTCAACGAAGTTCAAACAACAAAGATTACAAGGGTTCATTGTCGATATTCACCATGTATGTTGGGAGATTATGTCGTTGAAGCTCATCCCGAAATTGAGGTCCAGCCTGTGTATACATCTCCTGCAGAAGAAATAATTAAATCACTCAGACTGCCATTCTAAAATAAAAAAACTCAACATTCAAAGAAAGAAGTACAAGGTTCAAGAGAAAGTTTATTGAATCTTCTAATCATCGCTCGTCAATTGAAAGTTGCATAGATTTACCAACTGTTGATTACCATGAATCAGCGAATGTGTTTTCTAGATGAAAAGATCCATTTTAACAAAACCATGTGAGTTCACTATCCATGGCTATTTAAACTTCTTTGATAACAAAACTTTGATAAGAGCCATATAAGAATGAAGTCACGAGAAAACTAACTCATAAGTAGCCGTGTGTTCTATTTGGCAGCTACTTGGGAGATCGTATCCCAAAGACAAAATAAAACTATACCCGATGGAGACTCAACTTAAAGAGTGCAAGGAGAATCCAATTAATTTTCATAAACTGACCAAAAGTTGAGCATTGCACCATCAAGTTTCATTACTTTTCAATCATACATCATTATAAGGCATTTGTAATTATTTCTACAAAATAATACTTTCTTTCCTCCCTTTTAAAAGTGGATACATTGACAAATAAGAGAATATAAAGAACGATTGCTTGAAGGTGGACACCAAAGACTAACCTCAATGCACGATATAGCAGCTTCTCTAACTCCAGGATGCGAGTCATTCAACATTTGCAAAATCTAATATTGAAACACATATCAACATACTATTCGCAATCCAAATAACATATAAATATAGCAATAATTTTACATCATCAAACACACGTACTGGTGGAAGAATGGTCCGTTGAAGAGGAAGCTCAGTAGAAGCAAAAAGATTAATAGCTGATGTAACAGTCCTTGCAAACTCTTCTCTAATTCTCCAACTCTTATGCGTCCACGCATACGATCCTGCCCGTTCCACAATCAACGTCGGCGACGAAACCTACATCCCCAATTCCATCCATTCAGACAATACATTACAAACTTCAAAATCATACTATAAGTAGAATGATTTGATTTACCTCCATAAGAGTGAGTAAAAGGCGACGGGCAGCATCTCTAACCGGTTGTTTACCATCACCGAGCCGCTCAACGACAGCAGGGACAAGAGCATTGAAATGAAGCTTGAAATGTTCGCCGGACAAAACAACGGCGGAGGCCAAAGCCTGAAGGGCACCTTGAGATACTTTGAAGTTGTTGTCTTTCAAGAGATCTAAACAGCAATCGACGAGTGATGTGGTCTCAGAAGCAGTGAGTGACTTTCTAGAAGCTTCTAGAAGTTGGTGGAGGCGTTCGACTGCCGCCATTCGTACCTTGGTGTCTTTCGAACGCGCCAGTTCTAGTGCCTCCTCCATTATCAAAGATCTGATGCTCCAATGCTTAGATCTAAAAACCCAAAATCGATTCCAATGGAAGGGATTAACGATTGATTAAAGAATTTTAATTTTATTACTTACAGAGAAATTAAAAGATGACGACGGGAGTGGAGTGGTTTTGTTCTGTTCTTTTCCTTTTTGTCGAGGACAGTGGAACATCTATACTGTTTGACACTAGAAATGGGTCAAAATTACGAGTATTTGCCACTATAATTTACGGGTCGGGTCGGGTCGGTTTAAATTAAATCATGTTGGTTTAGTCTAAATCCCACTGTATTTATTACAGTCAGCGTGCAGTTAATACAGTTATAAGGGCAATCAGAAGAATGATTGGTTGGCGTTAGGTCAAATCCCGAACCGGACCGTTCAACATGATTCCGGTTAACCGGCATTAGGATCGTTAACGATCGGATCATAATAGTTTTGAATTTGAGCCAATGGTTTTTTGGATTAATCATCAACAAATGATTTTTTGGTAATGTAACTTAAAAATACAAATTTCATAACTTTAGTTATTATAAACTTATTTAAAAAAAAAGAAAAACTTATTTAAAAAAAATAAGTACACTATACTGTAGTTTAAATTTCGTCCATTTTCATATAGGGTTTGTTCATTAATTTGTATTTTCATATATAGGTAGGATGTGTTCATTTTGTATTTGAAGTTCGTCTTGTTAGACATCTAAAACGTGATTTTATTAAAAAAACACTACTAAAATACTCCTCATGCTCCACTTCAAATGTCGCGTTATGAAATTTATTTTGATACACTTTCAATATTATTTTTGAAATTTATGTATATTTGAAATTTTTTCAGTCTTATTTTTAAATTTATTTCAATAAACACTCTATTTTAAATAAATATTTATGAATTTTATATAATAAATAATGAATAAATATATTTTTTTATTTATTATTAATTATTTTCTTAAGATTTACAACTTTCATTACACGACACTTGAAGTGGATAGGAAAGACTAAAAAAAATACATTTTTTAAAAATATCATAAGGAAGACTGAACATGATCCAAACATATCACCAACACACCTATAAGAACCGAATCGAGCCAAACCGTACCGACCCATTGCCACCTAATCTGACTGACATATTTTCAACAATTAATACAGTGTAGTATTATTTATTTTTTTCCTTTTTTTTTCATATTTATTACTCTTATTTTATTGCCCCTCACATGGAGTGATTAGAATACAATTTTAGAATTTTAGTCATAATTTTCATATTTTTATTCTAACTAAATTAATTTATGTTCTTAAATTTTGGTGCAAGTTCCAAAACATGCCGACGAAGTAATAAGAATATAAATAGATGAGAAGAAACTTCAACAAGAACTGATAATTAATACTATAAGAGTTTGTTCACGGGTCATTGATCAATTAATGATTATTATTGGTTATTGGGAAATAATAACAAGTTTTTTCAAAAAGGAGATCATTGAAATGTTGTTACAGAACAGACCGAAAAGCCTAACTTCACTTCTCCAAAAAAAAAAAAAAAAAAAAAAAGCCTAACTTGACGATAAAGCCAACTCAACCACCTCTTTTGGACATTACCCAAGAAAAAGGTTTATACGAAGTTGTCTAATCCTAATCTAGTATTATCCTCTTGTTAATTATTAAATATTGATTAAGTAGTAGTAGTACAATGATTTTCTCCTTCTGGTATTCCTCTCCTTTACAGGATGGCTCGTTTAAGAATTAACTTGCCACATAAAAACACGTACATGTTCGTTTTGTGCCTGGAACATGTTCGGTCTTACAATAAATAACACACCTTTTGAAGATCTCTCGTTCTAAACATCCTCAAAATATCTATTTTTTACTAAAAATAGCAAGAAGCACGTCTATAAAGAATTTCTAGAACAAGACGGAGATGCTCCTAGTAAAAACGAATACTGTATATGAGGAAAAATAGTAAAGGATGAAATTGCCTTTTTCTTTCCATTGTAAAATACAACATATAGGAGAAACATCACTTTCAAATTATCAGCTATTTATCCAAACGCCCCCAAACATTCAAGAAATGTATCTATGGATCATCGTCATAGGGCACAGTTGCAGGATATGATGATGATGACGATGGAATCATCAGAATCGGCTTTCCATCATGTTGGAACTCGGTAAGCAAGGAACCGTGTTTTGGCTGATATTCCCAGTTATTCCCTCTCAAATCCAATAGTTTGAGACAACCTACATAATAATAACAATGTAAATCTTGACTTCACACAGTATTTTCTTTAAGGAAATAAACTAAATTTGGACATTAGGAAACAAAACAGATCAAGTTGTTTCAGGAGGCATATGGCAGATTAAGTGACTTCATATCAGGTTAAATGACTTTATAATATAGAATAATACCTTTAGTAACTCTTAATTTAGAGCAAATGATGTTCAATGATTCTATGGGCATAAGATTATATGCTGCCTCGATTGTAGTAAGTTGCCAATGACAATAGCATAGACAAAAACATTGCAGTTTCAATCCCACCTCGGTTTTTACTGCAACAAATTCAGATGTTTGAGTTACTTAATTAAACTAGAGTGAATGAGTAAAAAAGTGGCAATACGTGAAAATGTGAACCTTTTATTGATCTTTTTCAAGCTTCGATTCCCCTACAACCACTTCTTGTAGTTTCTTAAAGCCAACTGAACCTAATCCAATCCCTCAAAATTGAGTGAACGGACAGACGTGCCCAAAAATCTTCCTATTGCCTCCGCAAAATTGCTGGAAAAAAAAGTTAAGATATAAACCTCACTGTGTATCACTTTTTGGCATAGAAAATCAACTGCCAGTATATAATAGCACACCCTAAATGAAACAGATGACATTAGCAACTTTTTCTTTACTAATGGGATTATAAACTAACACAAATTTCAGCAATACAGTGCTCATTTTGCAGCCTCAGACAACTGAAAAGAGTATTTCACATGAATGAATTAAAACACCAACAACAAATTGACAAAGTACGAGAGAATGTGTGTGTGGTTAGAAAAGCATTACCTATCATTGTGCCCAAATCGCAAGCAATGGTAAGATAATTTTGAATAGTCAACATTGGAATGATTTTTGTGTCCCTCACAGCCAATATATCCAAGAGTGGTTTCTGCATAAAAGCAAAATGCAGGAGTGAAAGCATACTTTTCAATTGTTCTCAAACTCATTTTAGATGTACTAGGTAATACATATGCTATTTTCCTGGATCATTTAGATATGGAAAAGCCAGTTAAAATGCACATTTCTAACCAAAAAAATAAACAATAACTAAGAGCAACAAGTGAATTTCATATTACCCTTTATTCTTATCTCGCCAAGAATACCACTAAAAGATGGAAGCACGGCTATCTCTGCTGCTTCATCTAGGCAACTACAGCCACAGCAAAATAGCAAATCAAATCAACTAAATCATTGCTTGAAAACAAGAAGTGGAAACAAAAGCATAGTATTTTAATCGAATCAACGTACTTTTGCAAATGTGTTTCCCAGTACTTTTGTTGCCAGTCATCAGTTTGCATCTGTTCCACAAGTTCAGGCCAGCGTAATCTGAAGAGCTTTTTCCATGCCAGATCAAACTTGTTGCTTCTATAACAATAGAAACATAGAATAGCTTAACACATACTATCTTACCTTTAAAATGTCCAACTAAATACAGTCTTTCTCAAATAGCTCAAACCTTTTGCGCTTAGTTCCACAGTTTAAGGCATCATCACTAAACTCGCTATCGTTTCGATACTCAGCCAACCTGTTTCGATGACAAACCGTGAGGTGAAACATAAATGATAAAATTAACAATAAGATGCCAGACAGTAATTGAGAACTTACTTTTGTTCTTGTAAATTTTGCAAGCCAAGGGAGACGAGTTAGTGATTAGAACGTCGAACAAATGAGAAGGAAGCTCCCAAACAGCAGCATGAAGATCTTGTCATCATCTAAAAAGAATAGCCGTCACTAATTTCAGCTTCCAAAATTCAAAATTTACGAAACAAAATTCATGGAAAAGAGAAAACATACCTTGAACAAGTAGCTGTTCAACTGCTCGCATACATAGAGACACTAACGATGGAGATTTCACCATCGTCAAAACCTTGCTGAATCGAAATCATTCCATTCCCAATTATTTATGATTATAAAATTGACTGATTGATTGATGATATTTTGCCGCCAAATGATAGTGTTTGAGAGGGAAAAAACGAAATTTAACGAACCCTAAAGAAGTTCGTTCGCTGGAGTTGGCGCTTGAACTAAGTTCATAAATGTATAATTGATCCCTACATTTATATTTTCTTACAAATTAGTCCTTAAGTTTCACTTATGCTAAAAATTCAACCTGTAATCAACCCTGGTAAGCAAAATTGCCACCCGGACGAGTGGGATACCGGCGCGGTCTACTTAAAAAGCTCGAATGGTTCCAAGGTTTGCCCAAATGAGTAATTTGACAAATTTATCCTTTTCGATAGATGATGATTCAGTTTTGCATACTGTTTCAGTTCCATTTTAGTTTTCGATGCATGTACGTTGTTTTTTTATGGTCGGATAAAACCGAAATTCATTCATTTAAAACGTCCAAACGAACTGCATCAACTATCTCAATCGAAAGCTCATCAAGGAAAAAACAAGTAACAGTCCAAGAAGGATTAAAATTTAGTTTTGCTATCATATGAGTTTAGTTTTGCTACCATGTACGTTGTTTATACAACACGATTACACATTACCATAATGGTGTACACTAAACATGCCTCGATAGTTTTTGGTAAATTTTGTTAAAAATAATGCATGATGGTATTGGTATCAGTATGACCCAATCCAACTACCATCCACATGTCGTCATTTAAATCAAATGAGACAAGACAACATGGCTCTTCTGTCTTTATGCCAACCAAATCCAACATGAGTAAGATCCACTTGACAACATTACTTACATAGTTACATTTTAATAAATATATTTGTCCATCCATCATCAGGAAAAGAATTATATATTGTTTGGACATATTGTCAGACAAATACTACTAATTTAGACATTTTGCAAAAGCTATATCATGGTTGTTGAAAAATCAAATAGGGAGAAAAAAACAAAAACAAGAAATAATTGCATGCACAAGGAAAGAAGAGATGATTCATAAGTCTCAAGATGAAGTCAAATCAAGCACAGCATCTTCTAGAAGCTCTTGTAGTAATTTGCCTTCAATTTCCTTTCCTGCATTCTCTAATTCCAATCCCAAATTCCCCACCCAACCTTTTCCAACCACCTCTTCCTTTACCACCCCCTCCACTACGAAGCTGTTGTGGGTCCTCACCGTCTCCACCGCATCTGGAAAACCATTCCTTCATCTCGGCCCACACACGGTCTGCTAATGTACCCTCCGCGGCCGATCGTGGGACCCACCATAAGCCGTGGTCTCCACAAGAGACGCGTTGATACAATCGAATACGAGTTTACGGGTTGACCGCCTTTGTCTCCTCTTTGCTTCTTGCAGAAGCTCCTTTTCGTTCGAGTTGGCATATTTCTCTCGCAACGATGGGTCTAGAGGACTCTGCAGCGAATGCCACCTGGCAAGGGACGAGTCGGATAGAATTTCAGCTTCATTATGAAAGCCAGCAGCCGATAATATTGTTTGTATAAATAAAAGCCAATCCTGATCCTCTTCCTCGGCATTTGGTGTCATTACTGAAGTGGGCTTCAAAGGATATGAAGTGGAAGTCACTGCACTGGAATTATCCCACGACAGAGTCCTCGCAATTGATCCTATAGGAGGTGACTTGTCGATCAAGTTTGACTTCAAGGACGCAGATGTTCCTATACCAACCAAAAACAATACTGTATATGAGACCACACTGTGAAGATGAAGTTAGTAATACGTTTTACTGAAAACAACTTTTACCCTGGTGGTTGCTGCAAGAGTCGGAAATTGTGCACTCATCATCTTCAAATGGTGGCTCTAATACTGAGATTGGACTTGGCTGGTCTTGATTTTCTCCAACATTCCCTGGCATTATGGCCTTTGCTACTGACAAACCAGCCTGAAAGAGCAAAAAATGACACATAACTAATCATTTCAGTTCAAAATGCAGTTAGAAATTGAAAGTTTACTGCCTTTCACCAAGCAATATGGTTCATGCACGAAGAGCGAATTGAAATTTTGTATCGATCCTCCTTTCTCAAAAAGTGGAGGATAAGATAGAACAAACAAATAGCTAAGAAAGAAGCCAGGATTGTTAATAGAGGCAAACTTACCTCCCAAGAAACTATGCCCCCTTTCTCTCCCTCACTACATAAATCTGAAGGACTTTTGCTTATTGATCCATCCAAATCAGGCAACAAACGTTCTTCACGGGTACTGTCGGTCACAAATGGAGAACTAGGATCAACAACTTCTCCAGAAAGGTCTGCCAGATTCAATGGCAGTTGTGCATTGGCACACTCAGAATCATCTTTAAGTTGAGCTGCCTCGGATTTCTCTTTATGAGATTTCTTATTCTTAGAGAAAAATAAACTTGAAACTTTTCCTCGAAGGGATGATTTAGTGCTTTTTGCCTTGTCAACTCCTTAGGAGAGGAGCTTCGGTTTTGGAGGCCCCAGATTCTGAAACTTCAACATTGAGCCTGGCACCATAAGCTGTCGAAGACACTGGCACAGATTTAGACCTCAAAAGATTTTTAGGAGATTCATTAGCACATTCCTCTTTATTTACATCACCAGGTAAACATGAAGTTGATCCTCTTGGTTCTTGCTCTGTACTGTTACTGCAACTTCCCTCTGCCTTCACGGATTTTCTTACCTCAGAAAGAGCAAGCATTTCGCCTAAAGTGCTAGAGCTTCGGCGAACATGTCTTTGTTCCTGAGACCCATTTGAAGCCATTATGGCCCACCTTTCAGAGAGACGTTTCTTCGCTTCTTTGCAAACAGATGACTCTGGCGAGCATGATGCACGGACTAAATGAGGAGGACGAATATGGACTACCCATCCGATTGACATAATCCCAGGACTGCCTTAAAGTCGTCGGTGACATGAGTTCTGAATCACTCAAATTTTCAACTGTATATTCATTTTCAGATCTGAAGATTGAACTATCATCACCAATATAACCATTAGAATACACAGAAGAAACAAAAGTTTCATCCCTTTGATGCCCCACCAAATTTTCACGCATTTGCCTTGTTATCTCCTTGGCCACTTCCGCTGACTCTCTGTCCTCAAATTCTCCCGGTTCTTCGTAAAAATGCTCCTGCAGTACTCTAGGAGATGGAGAAACAATGGCCTTAGCGTCATTACCTTTTCCTGCACTAGGCTTCAGCACTACTATTCGAGTTGGCTGTGAGGGATAGTCATCAACTATCTGACTCCCAAATTGAGGAGAATATCCAATGCTATGTTTTTGACACCCTGCTGTTTGAACCACCGGGCTTACTTTCTTCGATTGCTTATCGCTCCTTTTTCCTAACCCTCCAAAATTCTCACTATTAACTGACCTAGAAGGTCTCAAAACAGTGATGCGCTTTGTCTCGGGAGGAGGAGGAACAGATTGCAATTCATAGAGATGCTGTGAGAACATCGAATTCGGTTCTTGAAGAAATTTGAGGAATAATTCTTTGTTTGAACTTAAACTTCTAATGCATCTTGGAATTCCTTGGAGTCACGCAGTTTTTCATCTGTGGAGAGCCGCTTCGCTTCCAGGAACTTTTTGACGAATTAGAGACATCTTTTTCTCATTTACATTGTCATTAGACCTTCTATTATATGGTGAACTCTCTCTTGAATAGTTTGTCTTTTGAACTTGCTGCCAGATTCCACAAACATCTTTATATCCTTCTTGCTCCCCGCAACAATAGCCTTCACACCTATCTGAAAACACGTAATCTTTCTCCCAACATTCTTCTTCTGTTCCTGGATGATTTAAAGAACAGTGTGAATATCGAGCCGCTGAGTTAGGAGGTTGCTGTCTTGGGAGAGTATCAAGTCCCATGAGCTTCGCAACAAGATTGGGTGAATTGTGATTATATGCCACTTCTTTTGACATTTCTTGGGCAATGAGTGTCTTCATGGGAGTTCCATTCGCTTTTTTGTTTGAAGAAGTTCTTCTTAACTGAGCAACATCCTACACACCCACAAAAATGACATCAGATATCAGTAGAGTTTACAAGTGTACACGGACACTTTTTCCCAGATTCAGTTTCCACTGCCAAGAGGAATTTACCAGCTTATCTCTGTGCGATCTCCTAAGGGTGGACTCAGCATCCTTGTGACATCTGATCGACTTCTAGAAAGCGAGGAACCTGCCAATCACCCATTTCAGGTTAGCAGAAGAGGGACAAGGAAGCATAAATGAAAAGTGCTAAAAAAATTAAAAATCACCACAATCCCTTTGCAAGGACAAAAGGAGTCATTCAAATGATCCCAGAAATTCTTAGCATCTCATCACTTGACCTTTTACTCATTAGGTGAAAAGGAAAAATTAACCAACTGAGCCTCAACTTGAGCAAGTTGGGTTTGACTATATGGTAGTTTCTTCACTAAACTTACTTAAGATTTTTAGTGACCAGGAAGAAAAAATTACAATTACCCGAAAAACTAGTCAACAACCAAATAAATCCACAGGATAAATTCACAATAAAGCCACAGTTCTCATAATGTCAACAAGCAAAGAATTCTTTTAAAAAGGAAAAAAATGTTAAATAATAAATAAGAGTGAGAGACAACCATCTTGATGTGGTGCATCAGTGAGCAGCCTATTTCCGGTAACACCAGCGCTCAAGTCAAAGAGATTTACCATTCCTCCCAAGCACCCAGGAAATTGTTTTTCTATATTTTGACCCTTTTTATTCTGATTGAGGCTCATCCCAACACCAGGAAATGGAAACTGAGTTTGGTTCATTTCAATTCAACACCTGTAAAGGAACATTAATTAATAGTAGTAATTTATTACGCCAATTATAGAAAACTTCAGAGAGGGACCAAGATCAGGAAATAATGAATTACAGCCAGAAAACAGAATGTAAAATCAATGTTATGCTAACCAAACATAACAAAAACACAGCCATAAAACAGGTCAAATCCACAAATAAATCACTTCACTCGTAACAAAATCACAACTTTTTGCTGCCCGAGCCAAAAGAAAATTACCCCGTCAAAATTTCAGTTCAACAAGGAGAAGCTGAAGATACAAAAGCTCCCATTTTAAACCTAAAAATCTCATCTTTAACCCAAAACCAAGTACACTGAGAAACTTTAAAGAGCCAAATAAAGGCAGGACCAGATTTCAGAGAAAAACCCAAGACAATATATAGATTCCAATGGTAATCACAACAAACACATTGATTCAAGAGCCCCCCCGAAAAACAGAGAATTTAAGGGGGGAATAATAAAAAGAGGGACACAGACAGAGAGAGAGACGTCTCCACTGTAAATATCCAATGAAATATCACATCAATACATACAATATACTCATAAATTCCTTCAAAATATGGTTAAATTAATCTAGATTGAGCTAATTATCAGCATTAAAGTAAAAAAGGGTTGGAAAAATTAGCTTCGAAAAAGCTGCCAGACACATAAAGTGAATCGAATCGGAAAAGATAGAATAATAACAGTACCGTGTTGTTTGTTTATTCTTCGACGTCGATGGAATCAGACATTCCGATGTGGGACCACCATGGGTGGGGGTTGAACGGGAAGTGACGTCAGCTGAAGATCACTTATTCACACACGGGGTTAGAGAGAGAGAGTGTTTATGAGAAAGCTTTCTTCTTCTTCACCGACAGAGTGAGTGCGTGGCGGACTTGAAAATGTTAATATTGTGATTTGATTTATTTACGTGTTTCGGTTACGGAAGGAAAGAGAGAGAGAGAGAGAGATTTTAGGGGTACAATAATATAGTATTAGGTGGTGCTGATATGATATATATAAATATTTTATTTTTATTATTATTTGTAGTAGAATAATAATAATACAAGCTGTTACTGTTCACGATTTTTTTTTATTGATATTTAATTGCAAGTAGAATGGATTAGATATTAAAAAAAAGTATAATGGATTATCTTATTTTTCCAGATTATAAGTACTGTCAAAAATTAAATATTCCCAAATTTATTGACGTGCAAATTTTTTTATTTTTTTTAATGCTGAAAAGGGAATGTTTTCATTATTGGTTCAAAGTGTCAATTTTTCTTTAAGGAAAGATAATCAATATCGCTCATTAATTTTAAGATTAAATAATATAATAGATTAGACGATTATTTTTTAGATAAACGTCTATAAAAGAATTGGTTAAAAGATAAGAAACTCAAATTGAAAACTATTATCGTACATTAATTTTAAGATTAGTGATATATTAAATTAGACGATTATTTTCGTGATGATGAGTATAGACAAAAGAATAGGTTAAAAGGTAAGAAAACTCGGATTGGAAGCTATAATTTGGGGTTTGCGAGATATATATTATGCATTTTCTTACATTATATAAATAACTCACATTATATATAGTATGGATAGTGCACCAATTCTTTAATTCAGCCTAATTATTGAATTCTTTTACTTGGTGTAGCCTTCTAGTACGTCAAAGTCAATAACAAACAATGGAAGTGTTGTTAATTAATTTTATTTTATTTTCGAATGAGTAATTAGTTTTAAGATATAGCTTAATGAGTGCAGCACGTGGAGCTTTAGGATAATATATACTCTCCAAATAGTCATTATTTTTAGGCGAAAGATTAACTAAAGAAAACAAAAAATCGTTGTAAGAATTTCTCAAATTATACTATATTTAATAATGATTTGAATATGATTTTTTTTTCAATATGAACGTCTTTAAAAGAATGTAGTAGTATTTATTTTTTCGTAAATAAATAGAAGACGTTTTGATTTTTTTAAAAAGAAATAATTAACATGCCAATTCATCCATGCAATTAATTGTGAGTTGTGCTATCGGAAAGAAAAAGAAAAAAAAGTGGTAAGTAAGACATAGAGTGAATAATATTCTTTGGGTCCAATTAATTTATTGTGTACTCCTTTTTTTGAATATTACAAAATCACTCATTAATGGCTTCGATGTTCATAATTATGACCATTTAAACGCTCGTCCAATGGAGAAATAAAGATACTTACTTTTCCTTCAAAAAAAAAAAAGATACTTACTTGAATTTGACACTTTTTGAGAAACATGATCGTAGCTTTATAGTTAAAACATTCTGATTTTTGGCGCAGTTAATGTTTAAATCTGCATCATAATTAACAACAGTAAAAGACAGATTATATATAGTTTAATTAACGTTAGTAATTATGAATGCATCAAGTTTATGCTATAAACAAAACTATGATTACATTTGTGCCGATGCTTTTTCAATTTGTCCCCGTATACGAGGAATGTATTTGTGCATAAGTTAGGAGAACTAAGTTAACGTTATAATATTTTTTACATAATTATTAGTAAAAAAGTTAATGAAAATATACAAATACATGCTATCATTTGAATTAGAAAAAATATCATATATACACTATCATTATATTTTATGATTAGATCAGATTATATTTTATGATTAGATCAAATCGTTGTTCATATATAATATTCGCAGTACTTTGAAATACTTAAATTGTATTAAGTATATATATCATATATAGTCTTTTGGCTTTATGAATTTAGATCCAAAAGGATTTGAAATTACGATCCTCTTCGATGGATATATATATATATATATATCATATATAGTCTTTTCGCTCTAAGAATAAGTAAATTTGGAACATACACTCTCCCGAAAAGTCGACATATTTTTTTATCTTCTAAAAAAAGATTACGTATAATTTTATAACATGTAATCATTATTTGAAACATAATTTTAACTATATTCATATGGTAATAGGTGCTTAAGATATTAACTTTACGTAATCTAAATTACAGTGGAAATACGTTTCAAACACGTTATTTATAAGACTACAACGTATAGATACATATGAATTAGTTTAAAGTTCACATCAAATAGTAAACTATTAAATTATCCAGCCAAAACAATACATGGAGTAGTACAAGTATATATTATGATTTATTTGTCTTTTATTTCTTGCTAGATATTTGTCCTAATTTCACTTACCTGATTAAGTTAGACAAGGGCACATTATTTGCCTTATAGACAAATCACAACATACCCATTATATTCCTTCAAATAATTTGGTAGCTAAGTATGGTTATTCTGTCTTTTTCGCATATAAGTTCATCACCTTAATTAAAATTAATTAGTTATTAGTATATACTTATAGCTTGTTAACTAACGTTTTAATACAAAAATGAGATAAAATCAAAAGCACCTGATTTTCACAGTACTCAAGGTTAATTAGAAAGAAATATAGAAGTAATTAAAATGGTTAATTTGCTGAAAAAGAAAAGTCAAGCTAATTTATCAACGTCGTAATTAATTTCGATGCATGTCGACAAAGATTTAGTGTCCCATTCAAGATTTTAATTGTTGGAACTGTATACTCGTGATTAATTATTTCTTGTTGAGAAATAAAAATTTACGAAGTAATTCAAGCCGAGCACGTTTTGTTATTAACTTTTTGCTAACAAATTGTTCAATTCACCTGCTTATGTAATGAAAATTATAAATTTTAATAAAATAATTAATTAATGATAAAAAAATTTATATACCTACATATTATATTATTTTGAGATCATAAATATTTATACAAATAGATTAATTAATATGAGGATAAGATTGAAAAAAATAATTCAAATATATATTATTTATTATTTATTATTCTAAAATCATAAATATTTATATAAATAGATTAATTATATATCTATTCACTATTTATTAAACCACATTTCAGTGAACCGGAAGTTGTATTCAAGTGACCTTTACTACTAGAGTTAATTAATCTACAATAATTCAGACTGATCTTTTGCGCCTTTCTGAATTCTGATCACCAAAAATAATTCAGACTCTTAAGATAAGAGATTTCAACGTAAAGTACTTTAACGTTACTTGTAAACTTTAGGTTTTGTTTTTAATGTTATAAACTTTAGTGGTACTTTGACGACTACATTAATTTTAAAATTATTATAAGTACGTACGTAAATGATTTCAACTTAAAGAAATGAAAAAGGGGTTAACGGAGCTTATTTAAATATTGTAATAAGAAAAATTGAACCAGTTTTTGTCCTAATCTTGCGTCTTACGTATACCCTGCAGGAAAAGTTGGTCCATTAATTTTGTCTAAACCTACCAAAAAGTCTTAATTAAAATGCTAATTAATTAGCACCGTTTTTGGTTTTATGCAATCATTTCCTCATTTATTTAATTAGTCATTTATAGATAGGTTTACAAAGAATTCTTTAGATTCCATTACAATGGCTAAATATCATTTTGATTGTCGTATGCGATGTAATTTATTTGTCACCAAAGGTTAGATACATATCTCCTCCTTCTTTTTTAGAGGGAGATTAAAATAACATAAAAATTAAAGGAGATTAAATTCTATATATCCGTGTCATGTACATATAGTCTTTCTTCGTATATTAAAAGGAAATAATCTAAACCCTAATCACTTACCTACATAAAAATTATATTCTCTTTAAAAGTAATAGTGATATCTTGGCGATACTATCCAATCATTTTGGTTGAGGGGTAATCTTGTTGGTCATGTACAGACCGTATGATCGTCGGATCATTTCTAGTCAAAGCCGATTAAGCTTCCAACTCACTTGCGTGTCCCGCGCTTCTTCGACGAAACAGATACTAACGAACTTACTACTAAATCCATATGGTTTATAAATGCATATATAATATTTATCTTTTTTCTTTTACGGTCATAGTCTCTATCGATAATTCAGGTATCCCCTCTATAAAGAGAGTCAATAATTGTATATATATCTAGATTACATGTAATTTACAACAAGTTAAATCGCATGCAGTAGTATTTTTACTTCTAATTTACCATTCTAGAACATTGTTTTGATTTTTTTCCGAACACCATAGCAAAAATCCGACGAAAGTATAAACTGAATTAAGACCGAAATGAAACGTCAAAATGATATGTATAGAGAAGAAATGAATTTGTAGAAAACAGGACAATATATGACAAAACAAATAACATTATCCAGAGAAAAGAGATATGGTTATCCACGTGGCATCACCCTAGTGGATGAAGGATTGTTTACTAACTTCACCAAGATCAGATAATAATCCCTTGTTCCGAACCCAAGAAAAGATTACCTAATTTAATTTCTTGAACACTCACACTTTCTACATTTAAGAAATACTATTAACAAACATGGCAAGTTCCAGCATAGCATCAGCTGCTTCAGGATTTCTGTTAACAACAACACCAACAAGCAGTGTTGTTGCAAATTCTGGTTCGAAGAATTTGGCTTTCTTCCCTTCAAAGACAAGCAATGACGTCAGCAACACTTGTGTTTCGAGGCTTGTCGTCGTCAGGGCAGCCGATGAGTCAGCAGCACCGGCAGCCACCGTTGAAGCTCCCAAGCCCAAGCCTCCTCCTATTGGACCCAAGAGAGGAACCAAGGTAAGTCAGTCAACTTAATATACTCATGAACTTTGGTTAAGTTTGCAATTTGTGTCATGAACTTTCAGAATATGCAATTTGCTACCTATGATTTCTTACGAAATCAGAAATCCTACATGGAATTGCAATTAAGAGCTTATATTCCATGCTGGATTTCCGTTATAGAAGCTACACATATGACTTACCAATTAAATTTTAGGTAGCAAATTGTGACCTTTGAAAGTATGAGGACACAGTTGCAAAATTTATGAAAGTATTGATGCCTAAGGTGTTTTCTGATTTGCGTGCTTTGCAATCTACAGGTGAAGATCCTGAGAAGTGAGTCGTATTGGTTCAATAACGTTGGCTCTGTTGTTGCCGTCGACCAGGATCCAAAGACTCGATACCCAGTCGTGGTTCGATTCGACAAAGTGAACTATGCCAATGTATCTACAAACAACTATGCTCTCGATGAGATTGCAGAAGTGAATTGAGCATCTTGTATTAATGAATCATTGCTTTCTGTTTCTGCTACTAGTTTAAAGCTACCTTGTATCTCTCAATCATGTGTTAATACAACTCTCTCTCTCAACAAATTATTCTCTTTTATCCTAAATTTCTCTTTTAATTAGCCCTGAAAGAGGTAGACAGCAATAATAATCTTTCACGGAAACAGACTCTTTGCAATTATAATCCCCAAAGTGAAGAGCCTAAGCGTGCTGGGTTTGTCGAGTAATCGAGAAGATCGCTCTAGATTGAAATGAAACTCGTTTATTTACCATTTTCTCATCACTCTTTCAAAAGAGAACTGCAAAAACCCATTTCTCAATTGAAAGAACACAGGCTTCGTTACATCAATACATAAGACGCAAATAAGACTTTCGTGCAATGACCCAAACTAGGAGATTATATATATTCAGGGACCATTTACAAAATCTGATTAACATTGTACACATATTATTGTAAAAATGAATTACAGAAAGAGTGGTGTATGGTATTTAACTGTAGAATTTAACAGGAAGGCTTCGAAAATCAAAATGTAGCAGTCTTTAAAGAACTCTTCCATCCATGCCGTCGAAAAGGCCTGACCACATGCCCTTTACTGGTGGCAACTGTGCGACAAAGCATTCCATGGAGGGTAACCAACTCCACTTCCACGGACACGTCCATCCAGCCTTAGAGACAGATACCTAAAAGAACATAACTTCAATTCCAGGAATCTGACCCATATGCAGTATTAAACATACCAAAAATGACGCATCGTAGTACAAATTCATACTGAAAAGTGTAGACTATTGAATTATAAGTTCAGTTTTACACACTTTCATATATAAATGACTTGCTACGGTAACATTTTACCGGAAAATCATTTTTCAACGAGAGCAGGGTAGCAGACTTACACAGGAGAGTCAGTCGAGACACCAGCTAATTTCTTCTGTTCTTCTATCCATCTGTTTTTGCACAAAACAGAATGAGAAAAGAAGAAAGAAATGGAAATAACAAACAGTATTTGATAATTATTATCTGAATTGATCTCTTACGCTGTCCAATCTGTGACGGAAAAGGGAGCCAGTTGCCAAAGCCTCTTCCTTTTACTTGTAATTCCTTTCATTTCCTCACTCTCATCAAACTGAAAGGTTGGCGAATTCCCATCAGTAGCAAAAGGAACGACAAGAACTCCACGTTCCGTAAGTCCCTCGGTGAAAGGCTCACTAAGTTCGAAGGACTTCTCGATGAAAGACGCAGGGCCCGCACAGATAACCAGACGAGCAGCCCCTCTTAAATCGTTGACGGACACGACCTTATTCTGATCCAAACGGAGTTTAAGGTTAGAAAGGTTTTCCTCTCTGGAAAGCTTGGCCAGTTGCTTGTTCCGAGCATTGTTCTCTTGGAAATATAGGAAGGCAAAAGAGTAACAGCCCCTATGTCAATGCCAAGGCCTTGGGCAATCTCGGGAACTAGAGGAGACCTAGATGGATTGGCTAGTGCACCGATTAGCTGTGTGGTGGCTATCAGAGTACCAATAGAAGCACTTGCGATAAATGCTAAGTAAAGGAACATCCTCACGGAACGAAAAGGCGAGAGGACCTCACTTCTTATTTTAGCATCAGAACTGAAAACAAAACAAGTTCATGAATCAAGTCCTTCTATTGTCACAAAACCCAGAAACTATCTTACTCCACTAAGTGGTATTTCAATCTTGGACATGAATTCTTCTAGCTAAAAACTAAGGAACGCAATCTGGGAGCAACAAATTTCTATTAAAGCACATAAATTTCAATCTGGGGTGCATCTAATTTCTTACTAACATCCCAGAAAACAGCTATGAACATTAAGATAAAGAGGAAATACCTGATATCAGTTGAAGGAGAAGACTTGTTAGAGGTAGAAGAGCAGGTGATTGTTGATCGGCTTAAGTTAATTGAAGAGAACGGCAATGGAACAACCTTTCTATGGTTGATTATTTGGCGGGAGATGTGAAAATTGGCGTCCTTTTTGAGAAATTGAAACTTACAGGGACTAACAATGTTGGAGAGGTAAGCCAAAGTAGCCATGGCTATGGCTAACTAAACCTCAAATGAAGAGTAGCATCATTCTTCTTTCGTGTTGTTGGAAAATGGTTTGCAGCTTGTTTTGGATGGATGATCATTATTTGGCCACGATTGTCAGTTCTGAACTTGAAGAAACACAAGTGAAAAGGTACTTCTTGGTCCTTAAACTTTTAATAGATTCAATTCCTTCCCTAAACGTTTCATTTTTTTGACATTAAATGTGACCAAGTCAATTTGAGGAGGACACATCGTTGTATATAAAGGGAGATGCCATCATTCGAGCCATAAAAGGAGAAATCTTAATCGGTTGCGCCTAGCCTTGCTCTTTCACCGAATAAGGATAAGGTGTGACAAAATCTAATCGAGATTATTGAATATATCGTGAGGAAAAAATAATATTCCAATTTTTATGGAAGTGCTACAATGAAAACAACAAATTCTGTTTTGTTACAAAACAATGAATGTCTTGCTTACCACTTTCAAATGGTAAATCATACATGAATCCATTAGAAAAAAGCAATCATCAGTACATGATTGGGTTTTAAAACACAATATCTACATTTATGAGACCTTAATCTCTTCATCAGCGACGTCCTCGTCTAAAATTTTACACAAGGAAAGATGCCAAGCGTGGATCTGTCTGCTGGGGAGTGGTTCGAGCTCCCAAACCTCTGCAACAGATGGCAGCCTGAAACACAAAAATAGATGAACATACCACTCAGTGCCGGTCCAAATGCATTGCGTATCAATTGTCAACATGTATAAAGAGACGAGTTTTTTACCACTTGAGCAGCCAATGGCAACATCTTTTCTTCTGGCATGTCAGCACATATGGCTTCAAGAAAAGATCGACAAGAAGTAAGAATCCATCAAGTTTGAAGAAATTTTCAAGATTGAATTACTGAATTACATTCCCCATCGAGAAGATTGGTTTCTAGGAAGCAACATTGGTATTGGGAACCTTTGTGATGGTGCTGATGTTGTATTTGATGAATGAAATGAAAATTTGCGAGGGACAACCAAAAACAATAATCTACTTGCCACTAAAGTAATGATATTGGATTGTATGTAAAGTTACACGCACCATGAAGAATTGCTCCAATAAATGCATCTCTAGCACCAGTAGTGTCAATGATTTCGGATGGTGGTATCTTCTCGGCTGTTCCAAGAAAAAGCCTCCCACTCACAGTCCCTATTCCATTTGCTCTGAACTTCGTTGGAGACTAACAGGAGGACCAAACAGGGAAATATGAAGGATGGCCTGTAGACTGTAGTAACTACATTTTAAGCAATTAAAATTCAGCTTAAAATTATTCCCATCTGTTTTACCGATGAAAGACATGTTGGTCTAGCTAAACTGTCATCCTTGCTCTGCTTCATTGATTCCAGGAAGCTGTCTACATCCATTTCTTCTGCCTCAGGATCATCTTCCATTATAGGTATGTTCTGCCTGGCTGCCTGCACTAAAAATTCAATAAACATAGATGTTAATACATTTTGTTTGGTGAAATCAGGCTAGAGTAATAGTTAAAGGGTACGTGTGATCAGAGTAATAAATTTCAGACAGAGAATTACAAAAGTAACTTGCTGCGAAGGCCACTACACAGAATATGTGGTCAATGCATTTTAATTGTACATCTACTAAACTTGATCAAGTAGACAAGCGATACAACTTCCAAGTTACTGAATGTTAGAATACCAAAAAGGTTACTTTACATCAGTGGAACAGTGTTAGGTTTAACGAGAAGCATAAGACAATGCTGATTTCATCGTCCTAAAATGGAAATAATTTAATTCAGAGTGAAATAAGAACAAGCACCTCCTGTGCAACAACTAATGCAGTTTCAGGCAACCGCCCATCAAAGTATGCAAGTCTTGCTCCATCTAAGGAAGACAACAAACTAGATTCCGGAAGATCATCTGGTACCATTGGAGGGTATCCAGCAGTGTGAATACAAGTACGAGTTTTCCTAGTGAGTCCAAAGAATTGACAGGATTAAAACCTCCCCCAAAAAAAGGACGATGCTTGAATGCATTTCAAGACAGAACATCAAGAGAGAGATAGCAAAAGTTCTAATGCCCTTACGTTTGGTTGTCAACAATGATATAAGTAAATGGTGAGTTACCGCCCTCAGAAACCTGGAATCAAAGCAAAGTCAAACTTGGGTTAGTTGGTAACATTTACAGAACCACTAGTATTAAACTTAAGTAATCTATTCATGCGTTGTAGAGTATTTATTGAATAACTTTTACGAGCTACTCACAGTAAGGAAAGAAGTATCTACACCGTCAACTTCAAGCTCGTTCAATACAGCCTTGCCTAGACTGTCATCCGCAATCTATAACTAAAATGCATAAGCTCAGAAAGACACCATGCATTGAAGTGCCTAGGCCTGACATATGATTTCGTAAAAGCTGAGGTATTATTTCAATGTTTCCTTCCTTTTGGAGTATCGTGTTTTAGTTTTCTGATAATATATTTAGAAGATGTGTACCTGTGCCATGCATTAGAACTTGAGTTAGGCTGATTCTTAAAATTGGTTGTGTAGGACCTGACTAATGAACTCTATAAGATGTCTCTGGATGTTGCAGGCAAGGTATGTTATCTGGAATGATCGTTTACTCATAAGATTTGGTTGCGAACAATTTTTTCCTTATTCTAATTATAACGTGATTACAGTATATGCACCTATTGAAACTGGTGAAAATATATACTAGAAAAATGTTACTTGACTGAATAATATACTGATTAGCTCCTAGAACTGTTTTGTGTTGAGTGAAAGTAAACATGTCATTATTTTTAATGGCTATTGTTGACTTCTAATTTATGACTCAGAAACTTTCTTATTTTCTGTTTTGTTTTGAAGTAAGTAGAAGTCATATCTTAAGTTTTCATCGACAATTCCTTTCCAGGCACCAGAATTGCATATGGAAATTCATAAGCCGGGAGCTATGCAACAGGCTATGAGTGCAGCATAGTGGATGGCAAACTTTGTACCTTTTAACATTAAACATGTAAGTATGTGTATGCCTATGGCAGCATAGTGGATGATGTTTCAATTAAATGTTGAAGTAGTTTTAAGATGTTTATCCTTACGTAGTCTGTTGTTTTCTTAACTATTGGAGTGGGAATTATGATATATAGTTTGTTGTTTTTGTCCATTGACTTCCTTCTAATATCGCTATTTTTGCCTCAGAATTCGAAGAAAAAGAAGCAGAGCAGTGATCTGAAGTATGACATACTTGGGTGGGGACGGGCAATCCTTGCAGTTGAAATTGTTGCTTGGGTCGGTATGCCCAAGTCCCAGCTTCCTCCACCACCTCCTAGATAAGCTGTGTCCGACGCACGCGATAACCTTTTGCAGTCATCCACATTAGTTGGTGGGCTCATAAATTTAGTCTTTGAACGGAATGTGGTTGATATGTTTATTTTGACATAATAGATTCTTGTTTTTATCATCCCATTCTTTGATTTCTGATGACGAGATCAGATGTATGGTATGGTCCTATGGAGCTCTTTTCCTAAATTGAGGTTCCATATATGAGAGTTCTAAAATGACGGGAGATATTAGATTTAACTAAAACTTTAGGGGGTAATAATTAAGTGTAGTTGATGAGAATTTGTCAAAAACGATTGTCATTTGAATCTATCTTGGGTGACAGTCTTCCATCTATTGATTTTAATTACCTACAAAAAAAGAATAAAACTTCCATTAGAAAGTTAACTAGGGCGTGATCCCGATTGGTTACACATTTCCTCAATCGAAGAGTCATGAGGCGTTTGAGTCCATGAATTAAGTACTAATCCATTATTCTTCCTTTTATCGAGATTTGACGTCGTCTGAAATTTAAGTTGGTGAAAGAGGTGGATACTACTTCGCCTGCTGGCACACCCTTTTCTTGTACTCTATAGTATCCTGGGGATAACATCCTTTTCTTGTACTCTACTAATCCATTCTTTTTTTTTACCAACTTGATCACGAAGTTGATGACTGACTTTATCTTCTTCAAAGTAGTTCTTTTTACCATCCAAAAAGAGTTGTCATTGTTCATGACAACTAGCTTTAGATAATTGAATCTATAAAAACATGAATCACTTATATGTTTTTTCGCAATTAAAATAGTACTTAGATTAATTAACTAATCTTTTGCTTTTATTCTTTAATTCAAGCAACTGCATATTTGTGATTATTGCTATATATCTTGTTTTATTTTAAAATTTTAGTCAATTTCCTATGGTACGCTACTGTCTTGATGAATTACGTATGTTAGTTGTTTTTCAAAAATCTTCATATCAAACCAGTAAGCTAAAGACTTCTTTACTAATCTTTTAGGAGAATATATACTCAATCTCATTTTTCTTAAGAGAACCTTGAAGTGTTGGGAGAGCCTACTCCCCATACATCACGAGATCAACCATTTTATTTTTTTGACCAAAATAAAAATAAAAATAGCACTCCATCTGATTTTACTCGTACTTAACTCATTGTGATCAATTATTGTTGGAGGCCTTCATCCAACTTTTGCGCCTCCTTTTTGTCTCTCATTTCTCGATGAATGTGTTGAAATAAGTCGCAAATTCCATCGAGCATCTTTTGATGATAAACTATAAGTATCTTATGAATTATTTATTAATAATCCACACCCTTTTCGAATTATTTGTCGCAAACTCCATCGTATCCTTTCGGCATTCAGCCAAGGTAAGACCTTAAATGAGCAAGGTATAATTTAAACTCTCACGATATATTTTTTTTTCTGAACTATAATTTCAATTAATTGCAACCAAACTTTAGTTGCAATTCATTTCTAATGTGAATATAGAATTTAGTACATAAATTTTATAATCGCCATATTTTGATCGGAAAGTATTCCTTTCCCTCTCATTCAAAGAGTGGTCCATTGTAAAAAGAGCCCCTGACTCTTAATTTTGCACAACATGCAGTTTGCTATTCATGTCATCAATTTGTATATGAAAATAATGCCGAAACTATCACTTTTTTTAAAGGAAAAAAAAATTGGCCAAAATATTTCCCTTTCTTATGAGAATAATTTTGGTATTTACACCTTATTTTAATTCTCAAAGAGTAAAGACGGGATCTACAAACAAGAGGGCTCACGAACATGAAGTATTTTGTAACTAAGTTTTATTTCAAAATATTGATGTTATCAGTAGCGAGCAGACAAGAGAATTGCCTTGCGCATCCAACCCTTCAATAATAATCTATAGATATTTTTAGGAATGTTTCTTCAATAATCCAATCTTTTTCGATATAATAATTTCTTTTACAAATTTATAGTAGGGAAAAAAAAGAATGAGAAGAATATATGGATGAAATAAAAAGAATGTAATTACAAATATTGAAAAGGATAATTAGTCATTTCAAAAACCCTAATATACAATTCGAGATTTATATATATAGAACATGAATGATTTTTATTTAACACATTCATTCGTTTTCATTCTCACTAGCTAGCCGCCATCTTTATTTTGCAAGGAATTAAAGAAATTAAATATCTTATTGTTGAGTCTTTAACTCGTGTCCTTCCATTCTACTTTTTCAATATTTTCGATCAACACCTCAATGATTATTTCTTTTCCAAACACATAAGATTCCAATTTTAAGTGAAAAAAAATAATATATATCATTCACGTAGTTCGAAAGATGTATATGGATTGTATAGTAACATTTCAGATCGAATTGATGATTTATCAGGTATATTAGTTTCTTATATTTTTCTAGGTAAAATTTTCAAAAAGCAATATAACTTATGTATTTTTTTTATAGCAAATAATTAATCTTTGAATTGTTGTCTATTTGGTAATTAAAGTTCAATTGTTTCGGCAACAAATCAAATTAGGTTTATACGCCCTAATAATTATATAATCTCTGTCTTATGCTTTCTGATTAAATATATTCAAATTGAGGGATTTTATCATGATGCACAGAACTCTAACTCTAAGTACGAGATCGTAGTAATTGTATACAAGTCTTAGATTAATAAAGTTTTAAGCTTTATTTACCTGTTGACAAATCGCAGAAAGTCTTTTAAACAATTGGAATCAGTGAGTACGAAGAAGATGATTGTGAATCTTCTACATAATCTTTCCAGTGGTTGGAGCCAAAGACGAAGAATGTTGACTCAGTTTGTGGAAGCAGTTCTCAGATTCTGAAGAAATTTAAAGTCCAAAGTTTATACATTGTTTGCACCACAGACATAATAAAAGAAGATTCCAACTACACTCAAGTTCTAAAGGCTTGGGATTTGCTACCATTACAAGATATTGCGAAACTCGAGAAACGATTGGGAACTACGTTCGTACCTTGGTCTATTGTAGATTGCTTGGAAAGGGACGACCGGCTGGACAAGCTCTAGCAATGTTATTATAAAGAAAATATATTTATCGGATCTTTTTAATAGGCTTGTACATCTGTAACTATGTAAAAAAATTTCAAAAAAAACTCTTCATATCAAAACAGTAAGCTAAAGAATTCTATACTAATCTTTTAGCAGAATATACTTAATCTAAATTTTGATTTAAAAGAACCTTAAAGTGTTGGGAGAGTCTACTTCTTAATTTATCTATTAGAAAAAAAAACACTCCATATGATCTCACTTGTACTCAACTCATTATGATCAGAATAGCAAATTATTGTTGGAGGCATTCATCCAACTTTAGCGGTTCTATACATCTCGTGACCACAAAATATGCATCGTATATGAGTAGGGTTTTCTTCTATCTCTTCTACATACATCCAAAATTCGGCAGTTGTTATCGTCATTTTTCTAATGGAAAAGCTGGATAAAATCATATGAAAGAAATTAATATTGTTATCTATGTGATTTTTATGTATGCGATTCAATTGCATTGTGTCCATATTGGAGCACTCGTAGTGTCTCTGAAAATGACCATTTTTGTTGGGAAAAATAACCTTCTTCCTCAACTTAATTCCAGTAGTTAAGTTTATGATATAGAAGATCCACATAAGTAACAAGTATAGAGCATACGCTTAACTAATCAAATCACGAAGTTTTCCCTTCGAAATGAAATTGCAATGACAAAGAAGACACCAAGATTTACGTGGTTCACTCTAAGACTATATCCAGGGACAACTCCGAATAAGTCTTCCACTATAAAAATAGTAGATATACAATGAGAGCTTCACAACAACTCCAAAAATTATTCTACTATAGATATCTCACTAGGATACCTTTCAAATAATCCTCATATCACTCAATCTTTTAAGAAATTGTCTTAAAAGCTTACGAACTCTCTCAATTCTCTCTAATTCAAGAACTCCTTCAATTGCTTTGTTGTTATGAAAAATTATGTTATTGACCGATAGAATCCAACAGTTGGTACGCGATACACTTATGTTTGACACCCGAATAGATGAAGAAGAGCATGGTATAAGTATTTATAGGCACACACCTGACTCACTTACTGCTCATTTGGTTGCTAACGAGAACTTCCTCCCCATATTTTTGATTTTGTTGTAGTGTAAAGTCATGTTGCACAAATTTAATGCATGAAATCCCTCTTAATTTCATCAAATTTTTCTTCATCTTTTTTAAAAATCAAAAAAATTATGGCTGACTGTGTATGTATTAATTAACCTATATATCATCTTTTTTTTTTTATTACTTGTTATATGATCGATTTCATGTGGAGGAACCAAAAACATCAATATTGTCATGCAACCGACAGAAAGGAGCTATGAAGAAATAGAAGAAGATGTATTGACTCATTGAAAGTTAACCATGAAAAAATAGTTTAAAATAAATAAATGAGTGAAAAGATAAATGCCGGTGAAGCGGAGTCTATCATGTTCTAATGTGATTTTATGATGAGTAAAATTTATTTATTACTATAAACCAACATGGACCACTAATGTAATTCCGTACTTAGAATAGTATTTAGTAAAATTAACTAGTCTTATTGCTTTTATTTCAAATTAAGTAGTATATTTGTGATTATTACTATAATTTTGTTATATTTTAAAAATTCAGTTAATTTTTTATTTAATAAATTAAGTATGTTGTTTGTTTTTTTTAAAGATCTTTTCATCCAACATGTTGAGAGAAATACCTTTATACTAATTTTGACTAATAAAATATAAGTAATATAGAATTTTGTTTTGAGAGACCTCTTAAAGTGATGTGAGAGTCTACTCCACATACATTTATGATATCAACAATTCTATCTATTTGACAAAGAAAAAAGCCATCTTATTTATTAAATATTTATCATAGCAAAATATTCCTTCATCCATCTTTTGCACACCTTTTTTACATGTCTTTAATTTCCTAAATGAATGTGTTGATCATATGAAAAATGTCACAAACTCCATCAAATATCCTTCTATCCTTCTATAATAACCTATGGGTATCTTATGAATTATTCGTAAATAATCTAGCCAATTTTGGTTTTATATCCATTATTCATAAATTTATCATTGAAAAAAAAAAAAAAAAAGAGAAGAATAAAAAGTTCTTGTTTTAAATATTATTTCAACGATTGTGATCAATAAATCCAATATTATTTCTATCAAAAGATATATAAAAAGTTTTTGTTTTAAATATAGTGATCAAGAATTCAATCAATGAATATACTGAGAAGGAAAGTATAAATGGAATGAAATATTGCATCTTCTTAGATCGAATTGATGATTTACCAGGTATGTGATTTTATTATCGGTCTATTTGAATATATTTATTTTAGCTAGTTTCCTAAATTTCTAGGTTAACTTTTGATTGAAATTGAGTTAACAAAAATTCTCACCAACAATTTATTGTGATGAAATAGAAGTTGAAAAAGCTTCAAAAGGATGTCGAAGACGAAATGAAGAGGTTCAAAAAGGAACAAGAGGTTGCTTTGCTCGTCCTGTCTCTTTCAATCATCCTCCACCTCGCAATAGTCGAACATGGTATACAAATGAAAAAAGAAAAATAATAAAGAAGAAAAAGAAAGATAGAAATAAGAATTATGATCGAATTTTGATGGATTAATTCTTGCACTTAATTAAATCTTCATAGATAAATAATTTATAATCAAGCTTAATGCTGATGAATGTATTTTGTTTCCATTTTTTTCTTTTTGAGTTGTTCTATTCCATTTGAAGACATACATTGGTTGGATTAGTGAAATGGATTTCCCTTGGCATTAATGGTTGCTCTCAAAGACTTCATTAGTTGAATTTTCGAAAAATTCAATTGTGAGTTTGTATGTTGAATTCTCGAAAAATTATGCTGGGATGATTTGGGATTTGTCATCCTTTTACTTCTCTTCTTTACTCAATTTGCTCACGAGATTGAATGAACCATGATGAGGTCGAGGCCATGAGAGCTTTTCATTAGTTGTTTTTGTTCTTCTTCTAGATTAGGGTTTCTTTTCGTCCCAAAAATGACATTTCTAGATTTGGATTCTTAAACTCTAAAGATTGAGGTGATGGGAAGTTTCTAATAATGAATTTATCGAAAGAAAAATACCTCAATACTAATATTTTGTTAGGAGAATATATGTAATCTAGACTTTTTTTCGAGAGAATCGCAAAGTGTTCAAAAAGTCTACTCCCCATACAATATGAAATCAACCATTTTATTTATTTGATAAAAAAAAAAAACACTCTCCATCTAATTTAACTTGTAGCGTAATTTTGATTAGAATAACAAAATAGAGGCATTCGACCAACTTTTGCACTTCCGTTTTGTCCCTGATTATCATATCCTGTGATGATTATGTAAAATGTGTTGAAAATCGAACATCCTTCGATAATTTTCTTTGGATATATATCTTAGGCATTATATGCCAATTATCCAGCCTTTTCTGATATTATATCCATTTTTTTTTTTATCATGAGAAGAAAAAAATGGAAAAAGAGAAAATATATGGATGGATGAAATAAAATAAAATGAAATTATATATATATATATATCTATTATATTGCAGAAAATTATAATTGTATAATCCAACCTTAATACGTAGACAAGAAAATGAGTTTTTTTCTTTTGGTGGCCAAATGTACTCTTTCCGGAAATACCATTCCCGAAACAATTAATTTAATTACGTTATTAGTGAGTCCCCGATATGATAAATACGAAACAAGTTTTAATTAATCATTCCCGAATACAAAGAATACGGGACAAAGTGTGGTGTTGAGGTGATTAATTAGCGATACCGGTACAAGGCTTAATTAATCATTCTCGAGTATAAAGAATACGGGATAAAACATTAATTAATTATGATTAACAATCCGAATATATGATTTTCGGGAATAGTAAACCGTGTCCACCTACTAGGGCTCGGTTATACAAAAGTGTCGCACCTCATTATATTGTAAAGCCTAATCAGTAGAAACATACTTTTTTAATTGCAGCATTCTCAGCCCTTCACCAAATTAAAAATTATTAACCAATCAGATCTTTTCATATTTTTTAACTAACAATAATATATTTTTCTTTTTTAAGAAAAATATTTTATTTTTTTGGAAAATGCATTTTTTTTATAAACATGCCTTTTCGTATTTTTTCAAAGGGTGTACTGCTTTTGTTTTTTTATATATAAAGACTGAAAAAGAGACATAGTTATTGTGCTGACAGATTACAAATCAGAAGAAAAATATAAAAAAGAGATTTCTAAATCGAATTACTATTAGGTTAGTTCTTCAACCACAAAAACAAAACATGAAAAAAAAAATTCTATGAAAATTTGATGTACAAGAGATAAGAATGCTACTGTTTCATAAGCTTTGATAAATTGTTTTAGATATGCTATCTTTTAACGCTCAATTGAAAAATTTAAAATCAGTTTCTATTAAGCAGATGCCATATGCGAGATGTATGTGGACATATAAGTTTTCATTTGGGAATTTTAGTATTCTTAATTGAAAGTGTTCGCCTTTTCTATTTGTTTGTTATTAGTATTATAAATTTTGCGTCAATTTTGATTTGATTTTTTTAATCACCCTTTCTAAGTTTTCCGAAAAAAATATATACCGTCTTTTTGAGTTTGGTATTGTGTGTGTTTTTCTGGAAGAGAACAGAGAGACGACGGCGGTAAGAATTTTGATATAAATGCTTTTTTTAAAGTTGAATTGAGAAATTCTATGTTCTCAATCACAATGACTTTTTTTCTATTATTTTCTGATCAAATTTGTCCAGAAATTTTGGGACGATCCCCGAATATTACACTAATATTATCCTCAAAAAGAAAAATGACT
The DNA here is from genome assembly GCF_046630445.1 of Rutidosis leptorrhynchoides. Classification (NCBI taxonomy): domain Eukaryota; kingdom Viridiplantae; phylum Streptophyta; class Magnoliopsida; order Asterales; family Asteraceae; genus Rutidosis; species Rutidosis leptorrhynchoides. The sequence goes on along the minus strand of NW_027266412.1, from coordinate 18,718 downwards.
AAATAGTCTCTTTAAAAATCCTAATACATTTGAGTATTATATATACCCAGAGATGTATTATATTATTTAGATACACCATTCCTTTTCATTCTCATTAGCTAGCCACCATCTTAATTTTCTGTCGATTAAAGACTAATCAATCTCTCATTGCTAAGTCGATCTTCAACTTCTGTCCCGAGTCTTCCGGCCACCTTTGTTTCAATATTTATCAACAGATCCATTATTATTTATGTTCGAAACATATAGAAAAGTTTCCGATTTTGAATAACGATCGAGAATAATATGCGATCAATCAATATAGTGGGAAACGATGAATATTTAAAAGATTATATTGCAACATCTTAGATCGAATTGATGATTTCTCAGAAGGTATGCAACTTTATTATCAATCTATTTTGAATCATAATTATTGTAGCTAGTTTCCTATATTTCTGAGTAGACCTACTCATGGGGCAGTTCGGACCGTGAACCGAACCAGCCTGGTCAAACCCTAAACCGAACCAATCAACACTGGTCTGTTCAATGAATCGGCCCCGAAGCGGGAACAACAAAGATAAAGGCCGGTTTGTTAATTATGAAACCGCCGAATCGGCGGCTCATTGAATGGGCCGGTTCATGAACCGAATTTCGATCGGTTCAAAGTTAGTTCATAAAAATAAAAAATAATAATTTTTTCTATCACTAATTTTATCAAATACTAATAATTTCTTATAAATATTATCTTGAATTTTATTTAAATATATTAAAAATATTTAAATAATAACTTAGCTTAAATCAGAAAACAAATTAGAAAAATTTAAGTTTGAAACTAAATCTATCCTGAACCTATACTAAACCGGTCCTAAATCGGGCGTGAACCATATGCTAATGGTCCAGGTACAAATTTTTCACGAACCGAAACCGATCCGAAACCGTCTTAAAATCCGGTTCATCGAACCGTCCGAAACCGCCTAAAAAATGGTCATAACCAGATCATTGAAAACATGATTCTGCACCGTCGGTTCATTGAACCGGAACAGGCCCTAACTGGCCCGTGAGCAGGCCTATTTCTGAGTAATAAAATGTCAAAAGCAATAGTTTATGATTTTAGCTTGTGCACAATTTCATCTTCTAACTTAATGCAGTTGATGAGAATTGTAGAAAACGGTTTTCATTTTTGAATCAATTTTATGTGACAGTCTTGTGGATCTATTGATTTTACCAAAAAAAAGAAGATTTAGGTCATGACGTAATTTCGTGACCCTTAACTATGGTCAGTTCAACATTTGGATCCATAAATTAAGTCATTTATCCGGCCACTTATACTATGTGTCAGTTTAGCATTTAGGTCATATTTGTGATCATCTGCTGATGACGCCCGTCGTCAACCACAATTCCGGTTACGTGACGAAACACGATTTGATGATTGATCGATCCCTGGCCGGAAGAAGGAGATAAAGTCTAGTATATATAGTTTAACTTCAATGATATTATGGTCCCCAAATTTATGTTCTCATACAGCTGGGCGAGCCCTTTTTTTGTCATGTCACCCAACATATAACCGTCAACGGCCACGTGAGAACGAAATAACGACATGGAACTATAAATGTTAAACGATGGTATCCAATGTGTGACGTTAGTTAGTTCTTAGGCTTAAGTTAGTTCGGAAAGATTGAACCCTTTTGTTTCGTAAGAGATACTCCCTCCATATCAAAATACATGTTTAATTTTAAACTTTTTGTTATCCAAATATTTTCATATTCTTTTTAATTAATATTTTGAATAAGTTAAGTAGTTATTTTCGAAAGGAAAAAAAAAAAGGCTTCATTTTTCTTTCTCAAACACGTACGCAGACAACAAAGGCGTGCATGCTATTTTGCAGGATCATGCGAGACAAAATGTGGATTGTGCTTCGCCATGCTCTAGAAGGGTATGATTCTTAAGAATTTGGAATGTTTGTCTGGTAAAATTGAGATTGAGTTTGGAAGTAGTATTTTTTATTTGCTCCATTGATTAAAACAATACATTTATAATGGGATTCGTGAAAGCTGTTGTTTGATCGTCGGCTAAAAAAATGGGTTGTTTTTGTCTACCAACTTGGTGTCAGATGATTACGATGGAGGTGAAGATCTGTTGAGGCAGTTTGACATGAACATGGCATATGGACCTTGTCTTGGAATGACTCGAAATGAAAGGTGGGAGCGTGCTAATCGTCTAGGTTTAAATCCTCCGAAAGGAATCGAGTCCCTTTTGAAAACTGGAAAAGTTGAGGCAGAATGCTTGTGGGATGGTCGCATTTAGTTAGATATATATTAAAATGCTAATCTGTTGTAATGCTTATTATGTTTGCAGTCCTCTTGCTGTTGTATTATCTATAGTCTAAAAACTTGTGAAATGTTGATTTACTTTTCATTGCCTTTTTATCCTTCTCCCAATGATGTTTCTTCAAGATATTTGAAGACATATATGTTTTTTGTCCCTTTACATTATTTTTGATTGTACTGTTATAAAATATACCTATTTACCTAGACGACACATTAGTATACATTTTCTTTATTCCGCTTTCTTTAGCAAATGTCAAATTTCAAGTTTATTGTCTACTCTCTAGAAAATTCAATATTTTGCTCTAGATTACTTTTCTACACTTCAGATAAACAAACATTACATAAATTTAATGTTTAATAAAAATAATGATTATATAATTTTCTATATAATATATATTTAAATTATTAATTTTTAAAGGTATAGATTACCCGTTCAACGGACGTGTCCACTGACTAGTATATATATATATATATATAATGATCACCGTAGCCTCACATATCCAACTCTTCAATAATGACCAATGGTTATTTTAGGAATTTTTCTTCAATGATTTAGCCTTTTCCGGTATAATAACTTCTTTTACAAATTTATAGTAGGAAAAAAAACGAGAAGAATATATGGATAAAATAAAAAAATTGTAACTAAGATATTAAAAAGGATTAATTAGTCACTTCAAAAACCCTAGTATACAATTTGGGACTTATATATACAATGGTAGGACTTATATATACAATGGTAGAAAGCATGAATGATTTTTATTTAACACAATCATTCATTTTCATTCTCACTAGCTAGCCGCACCCTTCATTTTTAGTGTGGATTAAGGAAATCCTTTTATTTTTTTCAATATTTTCGATTGACACTTCAATTTTATTTCTTTTTCAAACACATAAAATTCCAATTTTAAGTGATAAAGAATAATATAACTCATTCACATAGTTGGAAGGATGTATCTAGATTGTATAGTAACATCTTAGATCGAATTGATGATTTACCAGGTATGTGACTTATTATCCATCTATTTTAAATCATTATCATTGTTTCCTATATTTTTCGTGTAAAAATTTCAAAAGCAATATATAGTTTATGTATTTTTTTATAGTAAATAATGAGTATTTGAATTGTTGTCTATTTTGTAATTAAAGTTCAATTGTCTCGGCAACAAACCAAATTGGATTTATGTGCCCAAATGATTATATAATCTCCATGTTATGGGTTCTGATTAAAAATATTCAAATTAAGGGATTTTATCTTGATGCACAAAACTCAAAAGTACAAGATCGTAGTACTTTGTATACTAGTCTTACATTAATAGCATTTTGGTCTATTGCAGATTGCTTGCAAGGATTACCCGCATCCTAGGCTTATATCGGGGACAGCGACAAGTTTCTAGCCAATTCATTTTGGGAGCCCCCACATGGGCTGACATTAATTGAAGTACAAGCCAAATGGTACCTCAAGAGGCTAGTGCTTCTATACATCTCGTGACCACAAAAAATGCACCGTATGTGATTAGGTTTTTCTTCCATCTCTTCGACATACTCCCAAAATTTGGCAGTTGTTATCGTCATTTTCTAGTGGATAAGTTGCATAAAATCATATGAAAGAAATTAATATTGTTATGTATGTGATTTTTTATGTGTGATTCAATTGCATTGTATCCATATTGGAGCACTCGTAAACCCAGTCTCCGTAAATGTCCAATATTTGTTGGGAAAAATTGCATTATTCGTCAACTTAATTCTTTAAGTGACAACTGTAGAGTATACGCTTAACTAACCAAAACACTAAGTTACTCTCCCAAAATGAAATTGTAATGACAATCAATAAAAAATGATACGAATTTTATGTGGTTAACCCCAAGACTACGTCCACTGGACAACTCGAATAAGTCTTCCACTATAAAATAGTAGGTATAGAAAGAGAGCTTTACAATAATTTCTAAAAATAGAGATACTCTAGATACCTCATAATCTCACTATTTTTATTACTCGATATTTTAAGAAATTTTCTTAAAAGCTTACAAACTGTATCTCTTTCTCTCTAATTGCAATTGAATTTGTGGCAAATGGTGTTCTTGATTGATAGCACCCAATGGTTGGTACACGACACACTTGTGTTTGCACTCGAATAGATGAAGAGGAGCCATGGTATTTATGGGCAAATACATGTCTGCTCATTTGGTATATAGGTAACGTGAACTTCCTCCCCATATTTTTGACTTTGTTGTAGTGTAAAGTCATGCAGCCCAAATTTAACGCTTGAAATCTCCCCCTAATTTCATCATGTTTTTCTTCCTTCTTTTTCAAAGTAAAAAAAAGTTATGGTTCACCGTGTATGTATTAATTAACCTACATGTCTGTTTTTTCTTTTTAATACTTATTACATGGTCGATTCCATGTGAGAAGAACCAAAGCATCAATATTTTGTCATGCAACTGACAAAGAGAAGCCATGGAGAAATGGAAGAAGATCTTTAAGTTGACAAAAGATGGTACAATACAAAAAGTTTTGAAAGATCCTCATATTGATCAATCTAGTATTTCTTTTCTTTTTTGGATTTAACTCTCTGCATATATAAGATTCATATTTTTGCTATTCCCAAGAGAATTCCGTTCCTTTTTTTAAACACAAGAATACACAAAAAATGTGTCTTTTTGGTCAAAATTAAGTTCAACTGTTGACCAAAAAGACATATTTCTGACACAAAAATACTAATGAAGAAATATTTTTCGTTTTGAAGGAATTGCAACCATGACTGCTGCTTAAACTTCATGCAACATCTAAAAGCTAGTTAACAACATAATAAAACTATACTTATTTTATATCTCTAAGAGAGATGCCAGACGAGGATCAGATTGAATCCATCGGCTACACCATCAGTGAATAAAGAATGATAACAGAATCCTCTACAAGATTTTTTTTTGTGGGATTCAGACTTTTGCTAATCACTTGTCGAAAAATATTGGTCTACTAGTTATGTCAAAACTTGACAAGCAAACAGAAACATCTTTTTCCGCCGGCATGTCCGCATAATCCGGCAAAAGAAAACATATAAAAAAAACTTATTGACCACGTACTGATAAGCAAATGAAAGACAAGAAGAACTATTCGAATGTCGTAAAAAAATATACACTCGAAAACTGTAATGATTAAGTGAATCCATGGTTTCAGCTGGATTGACAACTTTTTAGTTTAGCTAGTCTACATGAGATTCTAGCACATTTTCCATTTCTCACGACAATCTCCTACAAGCCTTTTTCAATTAACACTTACTGGGGTATTCATCACTACATATCTAATAGTATAAACCAAAGGATCTTAGAATTGTATTGTTTCTTATACATACCATAGAGAACAACTCAGATAAATGCATCTCTGGTATGACGGAATCTGCTGGAATCTGCTCAACCATTCTCAGAAGTAATCTGCCCACTCACAGTGCCTATCATAGACTAAAAAGTATTAGACATAAAATTATGCGATTGATGTGTATTACAATACAGTAACAAATTATTTTTGACTATGGTTGCTTTACAAACCCTGCAACTATGACGGTAATAGAGAATCTCATGGCTTCTGTTACAAGAAAGAAATGTTTCAGCAAGAAGAAATGCCAAGTTAAAGGAAAATTAGCAGAAGTTGTTGCTAGTAGGATGATGAGAAAGTTGGTGGATCATCTAGAAGTGAAGGAGATGGATTTAAATAGGAAAGAAAGTGGGAAACAAACTCTGATGAGAAGACTGCAGATTGGCAAGAAAGAAGAGAAAAAGGATAGAGAAGTGACAAGGGAAGAGTTGCAGGGACTAAAATAGAAGACAAAAATGAAATCAACCGAGCTCGCGCTAAATGTTGAGGACGTTTTTGTAACAAATCTAAAGCTGGAGGAGCTTAAAACTCACCAACTAAATGATATTGATGGATTGCTTCATGGGTTAAGCCGAAAGGTCGAACCTGTGAACCACGAGACATAAGTTGATATTCTGATCAAAATTCATATCAGATTTAACAAATAATTTGACGAAAGTATCGATGAAATTACCGGTATCGATAAATTTATTGATAAAGGAAAGAAGTTGGTACTTGTACCAAAACTCATCCTAGATTGAAACTCGGCCGATCAAGATTTGAATGCAAAATTGATTCAACTGATGATTTTGACGAAACCGGGTTCAATTGCAAGATTGAACCGTTTGGGACAGAAGTTGGACCTAAATCCAAAATTCATCTCAGTCTGAAACGAAATGAAATTGATGGAAAATTCGATTCAATGTTGTCTGATGCAGGAAAGGAAAATCAACTTGAGAATATATGTTCAATTGATCGATCATCTCAGTCAAACACTCAAGTTGACCAAAACAGAAATCTGAAAACAAAGAAAGAAGGCAAATTCCCAGAAAATGCATGATGAATGAATTCAAATTGGCAGAGATAGAGAGTATAGGGCTTTTGTTTGCAATCATAAGAAGACTCGACATCGACAGATTAATTGGTATGAATTCTTCTAATTTCGTTTTAGGGTTTATTAGTGTCTATATGCCTTAAGATCATTTAGAACGTAATGTCGTTAAATAAGTAAATGTGGGTTTTGTTCGCAACTCTTAATTATGTCAATATCGCCTGTTTAATTGGAGTCAAGTTTGCTTATAAAGAATTAGGGTTCATAAGCTAGCTGTTAATTTTGGATATTTTCGTAGTAGTGGTCTATTTAATAAATTGGGTTATTTGTGAGTCTTACCTAAGTTAGAGTAACTATTTTAGAGTTAATGTCAAATAAAATTGGTCGACTTGTGACTTGTTTATTCGATTATGTGTCTGAGCTTTCGTCATTCATGGCGAAAGTTCAACTTAGAAGTGTCTTACTTTATGAGGATAAATTAGAAGACTTTGGATGAAGTTTCAATGCAATGCTGCTTACAAGAAACTGAAGAAAACAGGTGAATCAATGCTGACTTGAAGAACAAGCAACTATGTTCTTATAAACGTACTCGACAAACAAAGCTAAAACAGAGCAAGGAAGTGGATAGTTTGTACCAATGCAACAAAAGAAAATCAGTCATGGGACAAAAGAGCTTATGCACAAGAAAAATTACAGTATTGGCAGTATTTACTATTGTTTTTACTCTAGTTACTACTGTCGGCTTGTGACAGATAAAGTAGTTAATACTTTTTGCTTTTTTCTTTCATTTCCGAGCCAATGGTGCTCTTAACAAATAGAATAGCGCTAGCTGTTGGCATGTTAGGACAAAAAAGAATATGGTTTCGTGAATTTGTTCGAGTATTTAAAGACTTTTATAAGCAGCCACAAAAATTAATGAAAGCATAATATCTTCATTCAAACTCTTTGTCTGTAGAATAAGTTTATTGCTTTCTCTTCTTAAATCTCCTTCCTTTCGGTTTAATATCATGAAATAGCTCTAGTAATTGCTCTAGTTATGGTTTCTGAAGTATTAAATCTTTCTTACATCAAAATAGGATAGTTTAGTTAAGGTTTTTGAATCGATTTCTGCAATATACTGTTACAAGTCTATTGCTTTTGTGTTGTCGGATTTTTGGTCGGAAAAACTATATTCCGTCAAAGACATAATCGGTACTTTCTATAATTATATCACATATCAACTAATGTAGTTTACAGATGAAGAATACATCTACACTATCGTTCTTGTCTAGCCAAATTCTCTCTTTATTAAAAAAACCAAGCACCAAAACCTAGAATTATTTATCTTACTCAGCAATTGAGCTTCTTTCAAGCATTATGCATCTCATGCTCACCCAAGATCTAATTGAAAAATTTAAGATTTATCAGTTGCATATAAGAATGAAAACAAGTTCGCTTGAAATTGATGATGTCCCGGCCAACTCCATGACTGACTCGTTGAAGGCTAACCATAAAAAAATTGTTTAAAATATTGAATGAGTGAAAAGATCAATGCCAATAAAGTGGAGGATTCTATAATGTTATGTAATGTGGCTTTATGATGATTAACATTTATTTATTACAATAAACCAACATGGACCACTTATGTAATTCCACAATTAGAATAGTATTTAGTATAATCAACTAATCTTATTGCTTTTATTTCAAATTAAGCAGTATATTTGTGATTATTACTATACATTGTTATATTTTCAAAATTCAGTTAATTAGTCATGTGATAAATTAAGTAGGTTGTTTGTTTTTTCAAAGATCTTTTCATCAAACATGTCGAGTGAAATACCTTTATACTAATTTTGACTAGCAGAATATAAGTCATATAGAATTTTGTTTCGAGAGACCTTAAAGTATTGCGAAAGTCTACTCCACATACATTATACAAGATCAACTATTCTATCTATTGACAAAGAAAAAACACCATCTTATTTATTAAATATTTATCATAGTAAAATATTCCTTCATCCATCTTTTGGACATCCTTTTTGTCCTTAATTTCTTTATGAAGGTGTTGAGCATGTGAAAAATGTTACAAACTCCATCGAGCATCTTTTTATATTAACTTATGGATATTTTATGAATTATTCGTCAATGATCTAGCCATTTTTGCTATTATATCCATTGTTCATAATTTTTTATCATAGGAAAAGAGAAGAATAAAAGGATAATTAAGATGAACAAAATGGAATTACACCTATTGCACTTTGAATGCTTAGTATTATCTTTAAAAAAGGGACTAAATAGTCTCTTCGGAACCCCTAGTATAATTTCAGTATTATATATACCACGATAGAGAGCATGAATGATTTAGTATACAATTATTATTTTCATTTCTCACTAGCCAGCCGCCACCTTAATATTTAGTAGTAGAAGATTCAAATCTCTTGTTGATGAGTCTTTAACTCGTGCCGACCCTTGTATTTTGTTTTAACAATTGTGATCAACAAATCCATTATAATTTCCACTCAAAAGATATATAAAATATTCTTGTTTTAAACATAGTGATCGAGAATTCAATCAATCAGTACACTGAAAAAGAAAGTATAACTGGAATGAAATATTGCATCATCTTAGGTCAAATTGATGATTTATCAGGTATGTGATTTTATTATCGGTCTATTTTGAATATATTCATTTTAGCTAGTTTCGTTAACTTTTGAAGCTGAATTAGCAAAATTCTCCCCAACAACTTATTATGATGAATCAGAAGCTGGAAAACTTCAAAAGGATGTCGAAGACGAAGTGAAGAGGTTCAAAACGGTACAAGAGGTTGTTTTGCAAAGCGTTTGGTCTCTTTCATTCATCCTCCACCTCGCAATGGTCAAACATGGTATGCAAATAAAAAAGTAATAATAAAGAATAAAAAGAAAAAAGAAAGAGTGAAAGAATTAAGAATTATAATCGAATTTTGATGGGTTAGTTCTTCTAATTAATTAAATCTCTATCGATAAATAAATTTATAATTAAGTTTAATGTTGATGAATGTATTTTGTTTTTATTTTTACTTCTGATTGGCAGAAGAGCTAGATGAATTCAACTCGGTGGTTTGGAGAGAACCAACCGTGAAAGCTTACCCCTTGGAACCACCATTGGAGGAAAAAGGTTTATCACCATAATTAAAGCGAGTACTCTTCCTTGAAGACCGGCCATTTTGTTCGGACCAACGATCTCTTTTAAATATGTTCCGACCAAAAGCATTCATATATCTAGACTCCTTTTCGCACGGCTAACATTTGGCACGTGTAGATAGCAGTGCTCATGGATACATTCAGATAAATTTATTTCATAATATAGAAAGAAAGAATTAAGAATTATGATCGACTTTTGATGGGTTAATTCTTGTAATTAATTACATCTTTATAGATAAATAAATTTATAATTAAGCTTAATGGTGATGAATGTATTTTGTTTTCATTTTTTACTTTTGAGTTGTTCCATTCCATTTGAAGACATTACATTGTTTGTATTAATCAAATGGAATTCCATTTGCATTAATGGTTGCTCTTAAAGACTTCCTTAGTTGAATTCTCGAAAAATTATGAATTCTCGAAGAATTTAGTTGCAAGTTTGTATGTTGAATTCTCGAAAAATTTTGCTGGGATGATTTGGGATTTGTCATCCTTTTACTTCTCTTCTTTACTCAATTTGCTCACAAGAATGAATGAACCTTGATGTGACTGAGGCCATGAGAGCTTTTCATTAGTTGTTTTTGTTCTTCTTCTAGATTAGGGTTTCTTTAGTACAAAAAAATAACATTTCTAGATTCGGATTCTTAAATCCTAAATGTTGAGGTGGTGGGAAATTTCCACCAAAGAATTTCTCGCAAGAAAAATATACCTCAATATTAATTTTTTGTTAGGAGAATATATGTAATCTAGACTTTAGTTTGAGAGAATCTACTCCCCATACATTCTGAGATCAACCATTTTATCTATTTGACCAAAAGAAAACACTCCATTTAATTTAACTTGTTTGTAATTCTGATTAGAATAGTAAATTAGAGACATTCAACCAATTTCTGCACCTCCATTTTATCTCTAATTTCCTTATAATGTGTTGATTATGTGAAATGTATCGGAAATTGAGCATCCTTCGACAATTACCTTTGGATATATATGTTAGGAATTATACGTCAATAATCCCTTCTTTTCTGGTATTATATCCATTTTTATCCTACGAAAAAAAATGAAAAAAGAGAAGAATATATGGATGGATGAAATAAAATGAAATTACACCTATTATACAGTTTAATATTATCCTAAAAAAAAGACAAAATATTCTCTTTAAAAAACCCTAGTACATTTGATTATTATATACTAGTGTGTTATTAAGGGTTCATGCGTTGCATATTTAATATATTGGATAGCCTATATACCACTTATCAAATATATATAAGTTTATATTAAATATTAATATAGGTAGATATCCAGTAGAGAACATGTATTATATTATTTAGATTTTAGAATACACCACATTTTCATTCTCACTAGCTTGTCACCATCTAATTTTCAGTCCACCAAAAACTAATCAATCTCTCATTGCTAATTCCACCTTCAACTTTTGTCTCGAGTCTTGCACTTTGTTTCCACATTTATTAACAGATCCATTATTATTTCTGTTCGAAACATATATAAAAGGTTCTGATTTTGAATAAGTGATCGAGAATAATATACAATCAATCAATATGGTGGGAAATAATGTATATCTCGAAGATTATATTATAACATCTCAGATCGAATTAATGATTTATCATAAAATACGTAATTTTATTATCGATCTATTTTGAATCATAATTATTCTAGCTAGTTTTCTATATTAATTTTGAGTTATAAAATGTCAAAAGCAATAGTTTATGATTTTAGCTTGCGCACAATTTATACCTTCTAATTTAACGTAGTTGATGAGAATTCGTAGAAAACGATTTTTCTTTTTCCTTTTTGAATGTCTATGTTATGTGACAGTCTTGTGGATCTATGGATTTTACCAAAAAAGAAGAAGAAGATTTAGGTCATGACGTTATTTCGTGACCCTTAACTATGGTCAGGTGATCCAGAAATTAATTAAGTAATTTATCTGGCCACTTAAACTATGTGTCAGTTTAGCATTTAGGTCATATTTTGTGATCATCTGCCGATGACGCCGTCGTCACCCGCAATTCCGGTTACGTGACGAAACCCGATTTGATCCCTGGTCGGAGGAAGGAGATAAAGTCTAGTATATACATAGTTCAACTTAAATGATAAGATGGTCCCCAAATTTATGTTTTCATACAGATGGACGCAGTGACGGACTCTCACCAATAACGTAGCGTATGCTAGAATCTAAGTAAAATTAAAACTTAACATGATAATTTAACGCTAACAATGTAGATGAAACTGCAGCTTTTTTGAATATAAATCATATGAAATGGATATAAAATAATGCATATAGAATTCAATTGTCATGATGAAAGTCAGTTATATAAGAATGAACAAAACTAATTTGATTCAATCAAATTCAATATACTTTCAATTTTAATTATATTAAATTTTAAAGTCGTACCGCGAACTTTTTAAATCAATACATAATTTAAACTTATCAAAATTTAAGACCAATTTTTCTATATATATTTTTATTCAATTAAGTATTATTAATTTTAAAACTTATCAATAAATTCTACACTAGTAAACATTATTATATTTAATATATAAATTAAACTTAATTTTTTATTTTTTACATATCATATTCAATAAATTTATATATATATGATTTTTAAAAGCTTAAAATAAAATGATTTATTTAAAATTAATAATAATTTAATTTTATGAAGTTAAATGTGTGATATATTATATTTTTTTCTCGATTGTATATGAATTTATAAAATATAATTTTTATTATTTATATATAATTTTTTCTAGGATATGCTGCAACATATATCAATCCGTAACTGGATGGGCGAGCCCTTCTTTTTTTCATGTCACCCAACATATATAACGGTTAACGGCCACCTGACTACGAAATAACGACATGGTCAACTAAACGTTAAACGATGGTGACCAATGTGTGACATTAGTTAGTTCATGGACTCAATTGTTGGTCAGATAATAGTTTAAGGATCATAGCATAATTATGCCAAACATATGTCCGACCGAAACGTTTTTTTCATTTTACGATAAGTGGAAAGATTAGAATTGGATTTAGGATTAACTTAGTTTATTTTACTTTACTATTATCTCATTTATCGGCGCCATCAACAACAACGGGTTTGCAGAGAGAGATGGAGACGGAGAAGAAAGGGAGCTCTTTTATTATACCCAAATCACTGAATTAGGGTTTCGATGAATCATTAATGCCCTATTTCGTTCTTTTCTTTTGGGTCAAATTTCCTCTTTTATTATACGCATCATTCCATTGACGAAGAAGAAGAAAGAAGACTTATGAGACTAGATTGAGTTTTGATTGTTCACAATAATAGAAAGATGACCGGAAATAATACATGGCCGCCGCATGATCAATCTCCGTCCTCCGACTTTCTCCATCACAGGTGACGATTCTTTGTTTAATTTTGCCAATTCTGATCTAAAAAGCTCAATTATGCATAGATTTGTTGTTCAATGTTATTTTTATCAATTGGAATTGAAAGAAATCATAATTTATGATCATGATCCGTATACAAATTTTATTATCCTTCATAAATTGTGCTTCCAACATTCGATGAAAATCCGATCTTAGTTTCTTTTTCACTTGATCGCAAATCTGCTCGATGGAATTGAAATTAACTTCTCCATTTTGAATGCACTTTCAACTTTGTTCCATTGGAAGTTACATCTTTTGTGAGGAGGGCTTAGCAAAGACCTTAAAATATGTTTATGCTTTTGTGGGATATGTGCAAAAATAATTTATCATTGTCCTCTAAAGATTGAGTTGCATTTTCTGTTTGTCTGATTTTGTTGTTCTCATTTTATCAGTGGCAAAAATGTTTACTCTTTGTTGGCACGGAGAGAAGTTTCTCCTAGAATGAAGTGCATGCCAAAAAAGAAGTCGGGCGAAGGTTCGAAGTGCACAAATTGTTCTTCCTCGCGGTCCAAACCTGAGCTCGTGAGAGATGTAAAGCATTATCTCATTTCATGGTACCTAAAGCTCATATCCGAACTTTCCTTTTTCAGTGTTTCTATGTCGTTCTTTCTTGAGAGTGACATATCTACTTATGGATCTTGGGTCATTTTGTTCATCCTATAATTTGTTCATGTTCTTGGCAGGGCTGAGGCAGAGTCATTGCGGCATCTATCAGCCAAATATTGTCCTCTGGTACCTCCTCCACGATCAACCATTGCAGCAGCTTTTAGTTCAAATGGAAGAACACTTGCTTCTACCCAGTGAGTTATCAATTATGTTTGATTTGTATGTGCAAAGATATTATCTTTCCTGCTTATTGATTTCACTCTGTTTTGTAACTGTAGTGGCGACCACACTGTTAAGATAATTGATTGTCAAACTGGAAAGTGCTTGAAGGTGTTAAGTGGTCACCGTAGAACGCCTTGGGTGGTAAGTTCAATTTGTGTTGAGTAGTTGTATACCAGCTTTCCTTTAGATTCTAATATATCTGGTCAAGTCAACTTCTAAAGAATGTGGCTTATATTGTCATATTTCCGGACATTTTGTTTATGGAGAAATGTGACAAACACAATGAACCTAACAACTAGCTTTTATGAAGTACTAACTTTGCATGGCGGAGGAATTCGATTATAAATTTATAATAATTTGCTGAAGATTTGGTTTGGCTTTATTTTCCACGGAAGATTGACCATTTTGTAATAACCTTATGTTAATGAGGATGCTGATGTCACTTTGATACTAATAGACTGTGAAAGTCCTCGGCATAATATTTTTTACAATGAAGTCTTCTATTCCACAGTAAAGTGCTGATGGAGCTTTTACAGGTTAGGTTCCATCCACTGCAACCAGAAATACTTGCAAGTGGGAGCTTGGATCAAGAAGTTCGATTATGGAATGCAAATACATCAGAGTGCTTAGGATCTCGTGATTTCTGTAATTCCTACTTCGATTCTCATTTTTTTTTTTTGTGTTTTTGGTGTGCGTGTCTGTGGCCATTCTTCAGTGATCTGATTATTGGATATTTTTCATTTGTAGATCGTCCTATTGCTTCCATTGCTTTTCATGCTGAAGGGGAACTTCTGGCTGTTGCGTCAGGTCACAAGGTCGTTAATCTTGTCTCAGTCATCTGATATATGAATATCGCTCGAAATCTAATTATCTTAAATTAGTTGTGAGTTGTGTAATTGAGCTTTCAAAACCTTACGATACAGATGGCACTAATATTTGCATTTGTATTTCAGTTATATATTTGGAACTATGATGCGAAAGGGGAGGCTTCCACGCCCGCTATAATATTGAAAACAAGGCGTTCACTTCGGGCTGTACATTTTCACCCCCATGGTGCTCCATTTCTCTTGACTGCTGAGGTTAGTTGCTTATTATTTGTTATTTAATTAACTATTGACTCATCCTTCTGTGGTGGTTACATTATTAAGCTGATTTGTAGGTCAATGATCTGGAATCGTCAGATTCCTCGATGACTCGAGCAACATCTCCTGGCGACTTGCGGTACCCTCCTCCTGCCATTTTTGTGGCAAATGCTCAATCCATGGACCACAATAGTGTGCCTGCGGAAGTACCCCTTATTTCCTTGCCTTTCTTGTTTGTGCCTTCTTTTCCTGTAGATGAATCGAGAGTAGATATGCAATACACAAATAGACATACTAGTTCAAGTGGCATGCAAGTGGTTCCCCCTGTTGCAATGCGATCTCAAAGAGATTCAAGTACAAACGAGCAGCATGATAGTACAATGTATCCTATGGACACTCTTCGCGATGGCCATCCTCCTGCTAGAGAAGATACTGTAAATATATCTTTCCCTAGTGAGATAGAAGTTGCCGTCTCTCACTCTACCATTGATGCAATGGATACTGATGAAATGCAGCCTGCTGGAGCAACCCAGCAAGGGAACTCCACTAACCTAGATAATTCACCTGGTCCATTGAGTGGAATTCCAGGACACATTGCCCTTAGACTGGATCTCACTGATTTGGGGCAGCTCCAACAGTTTTTTCCTGCTAGAGACCGAACACGTTGGGAGCTACCATTTTTGCAAGGATGGTTAATGGGTCAAGGGCAGGCAAACATTCCTGCTATGCATCCTCATAATGCTGATGGTCATGAGCGCGCAGCTCGAAATTTGGGTTCTTCCTCTATATCGAATCATCCTGCTACCACTATGGAGCCTGAAATGGCTTCGCATAGCAACTTCAGCCAGTCTGGGGCTTCTGGATTCCGGCATCACATTTTACGGTCCCGTTTCATGGCGTCTAATTCTACCGCTTCTGTAAATCCTTCACTTGAAGTTGCAGATAGTCAGCCAATTATCAGTAGGATCCAAGCTGAACTTGCCTCATCACTGGCGGCAGCTGCTGCTGCAGAGTTGCCATGCACTGTGAAGCTGAGAGTATGGAAACATGATATAAAGAATCCTTATGCGCCACTTAGTAAATGTCGTTTAGTCATACCACATGCTGTCCTTTGCAGGTAAGTGGGATATGAAGCCAAGATAACTGATTATACCTAGTTTCTTTCTTGTGTGATACTTTTTTTTTTTTCAATAAAATCACACGTTATGATGATATACATTCAAAAAAGGAAAAAATTGAGCTCATAGAAACTTAACTTGTGTAAACTTTGATTTCTCCTTGCAGTGAAATGGGTGCCCATTTTTCACCTTGTGGGCGATATTTAGCTGCCTGTGTTGCTTGCGTGCTTCCTCAAGTGGAAGCTGATCCTGGAACACAGACACCTCTTCATCAAGAACCAGCAGCTGCTACGTCCCCAACACGGCATCCTATCTCAGGCCACCAGATCATGTACGAGCTTCGTATATATTCCCTCGAGAAGGCATCGTAAGTATCAATCCTTCTTTTCCTTTCGCCTCTTACCTTTTTTAACCCTATAATCTGAGGAACAAATGCTTACCTATGCCGGATCATTTTTACTTTATGCAGTTTCGGTTCCGTCCTTGTTTCTCGGGCAATAAGAGCTGCCCATTGCTTGACTTCAATCCAGGTCAGTCTCGCTCTTATACTAATCTGTGAGTGAATGCTATGATAGTGGTGGGTTCTTAATATTATTTTGATTTTCTTGTTTGCAGTTTTCTCCCACGTCAGAGCACATATTGCTCGCCTATGGTCGGCGCCATGGCTCTCTCCTTAAAAGCATTGTCATTGATGGTGAAATGACGTCTCCTATTTACACAGTTCTAGAGGTGAAACTTTATTTATATCCCCTATTTGTTAGATTTTTCTTCTCCCCATTTGGAATTCTTATTCTGGGATGTTCAACGTGATCTCTTTCTTTCAGGTGTATAGAGTGGCTGATATGGAACTTGTGAGAGTGCTCCCAAGTGCAGAGGATGAAGTGAACGTTGCTTGCTTTCATCCTTCTGCTGGAGGAGGTCTTGTTTATGGAACTAAGGTTTGAATTTCAGGATATTTATTATTATTATGCAATATAATTCTCTCCTTTCTCTATTAATTAATTAATTTTGCAACTTTTAATTGTAAAATACAGGAAGGTAAGCTCAGAGTCCTCCAGTTCGAAGGTGTTTCTCAGGGAGCTAATTATATGGGACCTAATTTATTTCCGGGAGGATCCATGACTGAGGTAGCATAGATAATAAAGCTCATTTCTTTTTAGAGATATGAATGAATGGATGAATCGAGACATCTCTATAAGTTGAAGAAATAAATAAGCTCGTTCCTTTTTAGAGATGTCTAATTTCTGTATTCTTATGTTATTCTTTACGTTTACAGGTGCAAACATATGCCCTGGAAGGATGAAACCTACTCTTGCCAGTTCAAGAAGCTTCGGAACTCAAGGATGGCTATTCTCGACAATGACATGAAAAAATAGGGGGTCAATATGGAACCCATATAGATTTGGACAAAAAAGAAAATGTACCTTTTCAATGTTTATGTCTACTCCATATTAATGTCACTATAAGTTCAGTGTATTTTATCAACAAAAAGAACTACAATTTCAATGCATTATATGTTTTTCCTCGTATATACTTTTGTTTGATTACCCCAGATATTAAATTTAACAAGTGAAAGAGATTTTTTTAATTTATCTTATATTATAGTCGAGTCGCCTTCCCCTGTTCTCCGATGTTTGACATTATTCTTTTTTTGTTTTAACATCTGGTCAAAGCATGTCTCATCCGTTACTTTGTTCGAAATTATTTATCATAATATTCTAACGCAATGAATTAAATTATGTTGTTTAGTTATATTTGGTAGTGTTATTATTCCCAAGTGAGAACAAAAGACAGGATAAAATAAAATAAAACAATATTCCCAACAAAAAGAGAGGGGTGATATTTAAAGAATGTGGAAATTTGACTGGTCAAAGAAACATTAAAATGTTCCATTATTTAATAAATAAAATTAAAAACATGCGTTTGAATGAGACGTTCATCATTTGACTAATTGTTTTGCCTTTCTTTGACTAAATGAAAAAAAAAAAAAAATAGCCACCGTCTCTAATTAGCTGATTGTGAAACGACAATTTGTTAAGAGGAAGAAGATGACGATGTTGACTCGAACTTGTAATATTTATCGATGGAAACGGAGACGTCCCAAACACAAGAGAGACCTTTAGGAATGATGACGAGATCACCAGCTCCAAACTCGACAAACTCATCTTCTTTCCCTTTTTGGTAAGTCTTCACTTTCCCTTTTAGTAAGTAACATGTCTCCTCTGCATCAAACTTCAGTTGGTATTTCCCTGGAGAGCAACCCCATCTGTGTATATATATATATATATATATATTTCTTTTAAATAAATATTAAAACAATTTTTAATGTAAGAAAAAGAGAGAAATTAAGAGCTTACTTTGGCCAACACTTGATGTTTAATTCATTTAGTCGAGATTCAG